>NW_001854549.1:10491-11550 GCF_000209125.1 Entamoeba dispar SAW760
CATCGTTACTGCACAGTATACCAAAGAAAGCAGTAAATGTAATATCATCATATGAGATAATATACATAAATTCAATAAAACCATTGAATTTGATAATATTAAAACGATAACACAACAACAAAATGGGAAGATTTTGAATATTCTTATAATGTTGATAAATATGGTAAATTGAATAACAATATTAATCAACGAATGAAGTGATATGAATAATGTTATTAATTAACATCATATTAGTTATATAAATATAAATATGAAAGTATTTATATTATTATTAAAAGATAATATTCATAATAGAATTAATATTCATAATGAATCATTTAAAAATAATAAAAATCGGGAAACAAAATAAGCGAAGAAATTATGCATCTAAATAAATTGCTCAATTGAAAATAGTGTAATATATTTTTTGCATAGTGGAATATTCTGTTTTCGGGCAAAATATTTTACATCAATAAAATAATAGTTTTTATTATTTTGCTCCTAAAAAAAAAATAAAAAATAAAAAAGTAAATTAAATACTCATTCTATATTCATTTATATTTGTTTATATTTTATATCATTTTATGGTAAATTGTTCTGAATTATAAATAATTCAGAAATGATATTTGATTCAATGTATGTATACATTTTTATTATTATGTTATTATTATGTTATTTATGTATTTTATTATTATATATTTATATTTTATTATATATTTATTTTTATTATTATATTATATATATCATCATATTATCTATATATTTTATATTTATCATATTTTATTAGTTTTATATTCTTATTATTTATATTTTATTTTATATATTAATATATTTTTATTTATATATAATTTCTTATATATTAATACATTTCTTTATCTTATTTTCATTTTTATATATTTTTATAATTTATATCAATTTTCTTTTTATATTTATTATTATTTTATTTATATTATATTGATTTTATTTATTATTTCTTTTATATATTTTATTTATTATTATATCATTTCTTTTCTCTTATTAATTCTTTATTATTTATTATTATTTATTTAATTTTTATATCTTCTATATATATCATATGAA
>NW_001854548.1:0-8961 GCF_000209125.1 Entamoeba dispar SAW760
AATGATAACGTATAATCCAAATAATACAAGACTTCCTATTACTGGCATTGATGCCGCATTCTTTAAATCCATAGATTCTGTTGTTTTCTCTCTAATTGCTTTTTCAGCTCTTTGTGCACCAAAGATTAATGGTAAAATTGGAGTAACAAATAATCCAACACTAGAAATGAGTTGATAGAATGTTGACATTAATCTAACAATTTATATTGATCGTCTTTTCTTTTTTTTTTTCTTTTTCATTTTTTTGTTTATTTGTTATAATAAAATATAACTTATTTTATTATAATTTATATTTCTTTTAACAATTTAAAAAAAGTGTTATTAAAAAAATTAGTAAAAAAAAATGATAGAAAGAAAGAAAAAAGAAGTGAATTTAAATGAAATATTCTGGTAAATTTCTTTTACTAACAAAACCTTTTGGATCTTGTGGTGCTGCTTCAAATACTTTGAAACTATAACTCGTAGGAGTATCAATTTCCATAATTGAAGCAACATTATCCATACGATAATAATATTTTGGAGCAGACCATACAGTAACTAAAGTGTTGTTAAAGAACCACTGGAAACCATCTTGGGCTAATTGATGTGCACGACAAATTAATCGAGTATTATTGACTTGGTTAAATTCTTGGACAGCTAATGCATTAAACATACAACCAGCTCCACGACTTGATTTATGGAATTTTTCTAACTGATTTTCATCAGGATCTGACCATAACAATTCACAATATGCTCCAGTTGGTGGAATTTGTTTACAACGTTCTAGTTTTTTAATGTCATCTAAGGCAGTTGCTGTTTGAGAAAGACCACCATGAACACAAAATATTTCGTTATCTAAAGTTGCTGCGGTAGCCATAAACTCAAATAAAGCTACGCAATGTTTCCAAACATTAACGTTTCCATATTTTTTCATACATTCATCATAGAAACCATAATCTCTTGTTTGAAGTGAGCATTCATGGTTTCCTCTCAACAAAGAAATACGTTGAGGAAAACGTAATTTTAATGCAACCAATAAAAGAAGGCACTCTAAACCATAATGCCCTCTATCAACATAATCTCCTAAGAATATATAATGTGTTTGTGGTGGAGTTCCTCCAATAGAAAATAATTCTTTTAAATCGTGAAATTGCCCATGAATATCACCACACACAGTACATGGTAATGAAAGAGTTAAAACTGTAGGTTCTTGAGACATAACTTCAATAGCTTTATTTGTTAATTGACAGATAATGTACTCTTCGAGCATTTCATAGTTCCATAGTCTGTTGATGATTTCATCCAGATTTAAATCTCCAGACATCTGTGATTATTTTTTATCTTTTCTAGTTTTTTTAGGAAAAAAAACATTCAAAAACGTTAATCTTAAAAATTAAAATTTTTATTAGTTTTTTTAATATTTTTTAATTTTTAATTATTAAAGTTAAATGCAAAAGAAATAAAATAACAAAAGAAATAATTTAATAAAATTACATTTAATAAAAAAGAACTAAAAAAAATATAAAAAAGAAACAATAATAAAATAATGCCAATTTTTTATAAACCAAATATTTCAGATGAGCAATATAAAATTGAACAAATAGAATTTGTAAGTGACTATAGTGGGAGTAGTTATTTATTATTATTGTCGATGTTTGTAATTAATATATATTTAAATTATTTTCATCATTTATTGCATCATTACTTTCCAGTCCTTCATTCACATTTTGTGGTTTATGTGTTAAGTGATTTATTTATATCCATTCCAGCAATTTTAATTCCTATGTTTTTTTCTTCGATTGTATATCCTTTAGTTATTATTTTAACAATTATTTATATAGTTGTTTGTTGTCATTATCCAAAAAGACAAGCACCAACAATATATCCAGCTGTTTCTGTTGGGTTTGTAGAATTTAGAAGTATGATTAATCTTTGGACATTAATTGCAATTCTTGCAGTTGACTTTCATATATTTCCTCGAATGCATACTAAAAGTGAGTTCTATGGATTATCTTTAATGGACACAGGAGTTGGTGCGATTGTTGTATGTAGTGGAGTAGCTGCAGGGTTAAAAGAGAATAAAACTCCATATTTTAAAAACTTAATATCAACTGTTATACACTCATTACCTTTTTTTATAATAGGTTTTATTCGTTTGTTTGCAACACGTGCAACTGGTTATCAACATCATATAAGCGAATATGGAATGCATATGAATTTCTTTTTTGTATTAGGGTTTGTACAAATACTAACTGGATTAATTCATTCACCAAGAAAGTATTGTGGTATTGTTTCAATTATATTAATTATTGGATATGAAATAATTCTTCAATACTTTGATTTATATAATTATTCACTTAAAGCAGACAGAACTTCTAATTTATTTGCTGCAAATAGAGAAGGATTATTAAGTATTATCGGATATACTACAATTCAAATTGCAAGTACTTCAATGGGATATTATTATACACTTGGAGGTACTAAACAGTATAGATTTAAATTAGATGTTATTATTGTTATTATAGCATTTATTGGTTATATCTCTTATGAAATTATTTCTCTTTATGTTCCTCCTTGTCGTCCATTAATTAATTTAACATATTTTATTGCATTAATGTCTCAAATGATGATTTGTTATGCTATTTGTGATGTTATTCCAATGTACCTTCCTGTTAAACAAACTGCTGGTTCTAATGGACTCAGTTTAAATCAACTCCCATTGTTTTTAATAGCAAATCTTATAACAGGAACTGTAAACCTTCTGTTTTATACATTATATGTTCCTACTATTGATTCTATTGTAATAATTTTCATTTATATTGCCATTGTTCGTATAATGGCATTTTGTTTAGGTTATTTCCATATTACTTTTAAGATTCAATCAATGCAATTAGTTATTCTTAATGATGATTATAGAACACCTTATAAATCTTATTCTCTATTTGGCTTTTTACATTATTTTAAATCTTTAAAACTTCAACCAAATTCTTCAAATAAAAAAGATAAACCAAAACAAATTTAATTGAATTTCATTCTCCATTCACAATATATTTTTTTTAATCATCTTTAACATCTTCAATTCCATTAGTAGTAATAGCAAATGATGCTTCACTTTCTGGAAGACATGGTGAATCATAAACTTTACAAATACGTGCTTCCCCTTTTCCTTTTCTTAAATACAATCTAGTGGTACTGGCGTGTGCAATAATATTCCCTCCTACAGGTTTTTTAGTATCTCCTCCAAACATACTTGCTTGACCATCAACTTGTGCTACAACTTGATTAGTTAATACTACAGCAACAGAAAATTCATCTGCAATCCTTTGTAATGCCCTCAAAAATTTAGCTAAATGCATTTGTCTCGAAGCTAATTCTCCTCTTCCACTATAATCAGTTCTATACAGTGCTGTTGCAGAATCAATAATTAATAACCCATACCTTTCTTTAGCCATTAACCCACTAGCCATTTGTAATAATTGCATTTGATGTTCTGTATTATGTGCTCGTGCAACAGCTACATTATTTAATGCTTCCTCTGAATTTAATCCATATTTTTCTGCAATTTGTGTTAGTCTTTCTGGTCTAAATGTTCCTTCTGTATCAATGTAAATAGCCCTTCCTTCTGTTCCTCCATTTTCTATTCCTAATTGACAAGTGACACATAGTTGATGACATAACTGTGTTTTTCCAGTTCGGAATTCTCCAAATAATTCTGTAATACTTCCAGTCTCAAATCCTCCACACAGTAATTTATCTAATTCCCTTGACCCTGTAGTAATTCTAATAGTTTCTTTTCTTAAATTATTTAATTCAGCTGCATTGGTGAATGCCAATGGAACTATTTTAGATGACTCAGCAAGTAATTTATCAGCTTTAGCATCGCTAATTCCTTTTATTGTAATTAGTTGTTTCTTTGGTGTAAAAGCAATTGATTGAACAGTGAAAAATCCTGCTTCTTCTAATTTTTTACAATCACCTTCAGTAATTCCAGCCAGTCCAATAAGTTTTCTTATTGGTACAGCAGCATTTTCTTCCTCTTCTTCTTCTTCTTCCTCTTCGTGTTCTTCTTCATTTGCCTTTTCTTTTTCTTTTAAATTTTCTTCAGATTCAAGCAACTCTTCTTCAGAACTTCTTTGCATTTGCTTGGCACTCATTGTTTTAGTTTTACTTTTTCTGTTCTCTTTTTCCGTTCTCTTTTTATTCTTGTTTTATTGAGTTTTTCGTGTATTATTATTTATTACTATTATATTTCCATATTAATAAAATTGAGGTTTTGAATATCAAATATAATAAATTTGTGTTTTTCAATGTATAAGAAAAAATGAAAAATAAAAAAAAATAAAAAGTAGTTAATTAAGTATTAATAGAACTTGTGTCTATTGTTCCTTGCTCAGGGGAGACTAATCCCGTCCCTGAGCTTAAAAGTATTTGTTCTTCAACTATTAGCTTATTCTTTGCTTTTAGTTGTTGAACTGTGAGATTTTTCTTTTCTCATTTTTAGTGTGGAATAGAGTATTTTAAACATCCCTTATTTAAATATCCATTATTTAATTTCTTTTTAATTTCGATGGGTTTAAATTTCTTCTTCTTTATTTTCTTATTTTAAGGAGAGTATATAATTACTACTGTATTGCTTTGGGCTAATATTCTTTTAGCCTCATCCACTTGACCCTTTTCCTTTGATAATCTTTCTTATATTATCAATTATACTTGTATTCTAACAAATAATAATACCATCTTTATAAATACCCATTCGTTTATTGTCAATGATATTCTGTCATTGTACATAATAAACACTGCTATTCTTGCAGTGCTGGGTAAGATGTTTTTCTAACCAAACGCAACGCCATAACCAGTCCATAACTGGGGGAATCGAAGGATGGAAATATTTTAGGGATCTGTGTGGTGTCTCTGACGTGCTACCTTCGAATCCGAAAAATAAAAAAAATAAAAAAATAAAAAAAAATAAATAATAAAAAAATTTTTATAATTTTTTGTTATTTAAAAAATGAAAAAGTGATTAATCGGTAAGAATAACGTTTTATATCTTTTTATGAAGAAAGGGTTGAGGAAAAAGAATGTAAACAAACTAGATAATGAAGAAATGGAAGTACTAAAAAAAAGGTTTCAAAGTAAAAGTTTTGAGAATATCATAATATCAAGAAAATGGTAAACAGTAGTTTAGAATGAAGTTGTTAATCTAAAAATAAATAATAAAAGACTAATAAATAAAGAAAGAGTGAAAAGAAGGTATTATTATAAATATAGAAATGCGGAGATTCAACAACTTTGCATATGCAATTCTAAACTCAAAGTAATTACTTAAAACTTAAAAAAGAGAACTTGAATGGTTATTATTTAACAATGGAAACAATAAAGTGTATTGATAAAGACCGTTATAAAAGAAATAGAAATTATCAATCAGCATTAATGGCATTTTATATAGGATTAATGAATAAACATGGATCTGTTGAAGTAATGAAACAAGCTGGAAGAACTTTAGTTGCACTACCATTTCTTCAAGTTGTTCGTATTCAATTGTCAGAAGAAGATACAGTAGATTATCATGAATTTATTGAAAGAAGAATTAAAGAAATAGTTACATTTGAAGTATCAACGAATGTTCCTTTAAAAGTAGCATTATTAAGAGCAAAGAAAAATAGAATTATTGAATCATTAAATTTAATGCAAGATTTATTGATAGAATATGGATATTATTTTAAAGAAAAAAAGTCAAATAGAAAGGTTCCAAAAGTTAGAATAGATATGTCTCAAATTGTTTTTTACCATCAAAAAGTTTTTGGTTCTAAAGATATATTAAGAATTGGAGAAAAAATTTGTAAATTAGTTCTTCAGAAAATTGGTACAAAATATTCAGTTATTTTCCCAATGAATGATTTATCAATTCAATCAATTTTTATGTGAATAATAAAATATTTTATTTTAAAAGATAAAAAGAATTCAATGTCAAACCATAACTTTATTTGTTATCTTTTTAAAAACGAAAAATAACTGATTTTTATTACAATAACAAGAGTGAATTATACTTTTTCAAAAAAAAATTATTGAATGTTAAAAAGAAACAATAAGAATCCAATTCGATTCTTGATAATTTGAGTTTGAGCTTTTTTTTCAACAACCCCAAATTTAGTTTCAATAAATTTTTGAATTGCGACATTATTAAAATAAGATTTATACATTCCATATCCTTTTTCAATTATTTCTTTGAATAATAATAAATCAAAAATGATATAACTTTCATCTATAAATATATTATTAGGATAAATGTCTTTTATTTCAATTGTTTCTTTATTAAATAGTTTTTCTGAGAATTTCATAATTGAATCAACAAATAATATTTGTAATATAATTTCATTTTTCTTGTATTGTTTTATTATTTGTTTTATTATTTCATTTTGTATTTTTGTTTTATCAATATCAAAAGAAAATTCTTTCCAATGTTTAGTCATACTACCATACTTTAATAAATTATAAATAATATTATCAACAATCTCTAATAAGACACTTTCTTCTATTGTTGGTATTAATACTACCACTTTTCTTTGAATAGTTATTTTTAATTTTTCATATTCTTTATGACTAATAATTTGCTCAATATATTCTTTGATATTGTTTTTCTCATTTTTGTTAATCTCACTAACTTCTTCATGAATTGTATTATTCTCATTTGATATCTTTTCTATAATCCTTTGATAAAACATTTCTGCATTTTGCGTTGAAAGAGTATCTAATATCTCATTATAAATTAAATTATTAGTGGATTTGTTTTGAATTGTTTTGATGTTTTTATGACTTTTTGGTAAGGAGATGATAGGTTGTATTATTTTTCTTGATCGACTCGGTTTTGTTCCATTAGATTTCATATTAAAAATTTTTTTGTCTATTTTTGAGATAAGTTCAATGAAAAAATAATGATTTAAAACCCTTGATTATGGTTTATTATAATTAAGGGTTTTGAATTTTTAAATTCTTAGATAAAAGTTTTGTCTATTTGGAAAATTTTTTATGTAAAAAAAAACAAAAATAATACTATGAAAAGTACAATTTCTTTTAAAAAAATTGTTATAAGATTGTACTATTCATCATGAGTTAGATTTATTATTAATTAGTAAAAAATAGATTCATTTTGAAGGCCAAATACTGTAAGTAGTCATTACCATTGTCAACTGTTGTTGGTTCTATTAAAGAATAAACAAAATTACTTAATTCATTAGATACAAATAAAAAGAAGATGATGAAAAATCTGGATATAATAAATTAATTATATTTATTTACGATAAAAAATAAAACTATGTTTATTGTTTTATTTAAATATTTTTTTCTCTTTATATTTCCAGTCTAACTTTAGGAAAATGTTAGATAATAAAAGACTTAATAACAATTAAGCCACATCTTATCAATTACATTTATTTGATCTCTCATATACCATTTCTCATTTCATCGTTTTAATGAGCAGATTTATTTGGGTTTAATATCTTTTTGAGTAACATTAAGCATATGACTAATCCTACGATTGAAATAAAATTCTTTTTCTTAAGATGTTTTAATTAAATTAATTAAAATATCTTATTTATCTTATTGGTAATAAAATCTATTAATAGATTATTCAAAAATATCTCTAATAGAACAAAATAAATAATTTAAAAAATTGAAGTATCACCGTTTTATATGACAGAATGACCTCTATGTATTTAATTATTTATCTTTTTCTTATTATGACCAACTAACTATTTTTTAGGAGTAATTCAAATTACAAAAATAGAGTTGAAATAATAAATTGTTTTTTAAACCATAATTTCCTATTTACCCCAAAATATGGATATAATTTACTTCTTGGTTTCTTTGTTTAAAATAAATCGTTTTTTTTTTGAACATTGAGTCATTTGTTGTATCTCATCCATTAAAACAAATAAATAGTTACCCTAAAAGAATATTAATTATGTTCTGGAAAATTGAATTTCTTCTATAAATTTATTTAAATATTTTATTTGAGCATCTATATATACAGAATTAATTAAGATTCTTTTTCCATCCATTAGAATAGTTGTATATAATACAAGGAAGTTTGAAATGGTCAGAATAAATTAGACTTATTTATAATAAAAAGGGTCATCTTTTTATAATCAAAAATACTCATTTAAGTTCATATTTACTGTTAATCTTTTTAAGAAAAGTATTTATAAAAAACACTAAAAGAAAGATTATTTTTTTTCTTATTTTAACAACGTATAAGCAAAAATAATTAATATGTTAATAATACTTTTAATTTACAGTTCATTTAAATTATAATAGGAATTGTGATTTCTGTGTCAACATTCCATAATTAATAAAACAATAATGTTCAATTCAAAGAATTTTGTCATTTTAAAAATTTTGAAAGAGAGACATTATTAGATGTGTATTAGTTTAAATTGTGTTATTATGTACAAAGACAGTAATAAGAGTTGTGTTTTATAATATAATATTAATGGTTAATGAATCTAAAGTTATAAATGATTTTAATCAATTTTATTAAAACAGAAGATGCTTTTCGTTCAATTATGATTAGTTCTTGAACTGATGGAGAAACAAAACAATGTATAAATATCTAGTTGGTATAACCTATAGAAGAACACCACAGTTATGATAAGATTTGTTTTTGTTATTTAAAATAATTTATTGAGGTTAATTCAAAATAGGACTTTATAAAGATATAAGAAATAAGAAGTAATTAAATTGAAAATAGCAAAGAGTAATTTCAAGGGTAATAATAAACTAGGACTGAAAATATCTAATATAAACAAAAATTCTATTCAATTACAAATGGATTTGAATTGTTTAGAAGGAGTAGATTAAACAGAAATAAATTAGTACAAAACATAAAATTCTGTGGTTTTGTTATTTCTTCTTTTTATCTTTCTTTTTTTTCTTTTCGTTACTACTACTACTGATATCTATATGAATTTTCTTTTTTTGTTTTTC
>NW_001854547.1:0-1749 GCF_000209125.1 Entamoeba dispar SAW760
CAATGAAATGATGATATGATAATAACAAATTGAATAATTTAAACATCAACACAATAATACAGAATGAAGAATGACTATTTAATATGTATTATAAATTAAACATTTATAAATAATAATAATGAATTTAATGTTCATCTTCAACTTTCATTCATGATAATAACTCATTAATTTATCATTAATCATTATATTTATTTTCTTATTATTTTCTTTATTCTTTCTTTTATCATTTTCTTTTTATATTTATTTTATTTTATTTCAATTTCATCAACAGATATATTCATTTAATACAGAAATCGAATTAGAAAGATAGAACTAATAATTTACAAATATCTTCTTCTCATATTTAATCACAAATATTTTCATCTAATAATATTTTCTACTATTTTTTTACCTTTTAAACATTTAACAAGAATTATTTTGCAAAATGATAATTCATTTCAATGATCTAACAATCATAAACACTATGTTTTAAACAAACAATGAAGACATTCATTACATTTAGACAACAATTATGAAATAATGAACAACATCACAAATCATTATAATAATATAATGATGAATACGAATAAAATGCATAATTTCGTGACCGATATTGTACAAATGAAATACTAAAAGAAGAAAAAATGTAAAATAATAGAAATATAAAAGAATATATAAATTTGAGATTATTATATAATAAAATAAAAAGAAGAAAGAATGAGAAAGATATTAAATCTATAGAAGAATTTAATAAAGAGAATAATAAACAAAGATGGATGATTGATAACTATATAAATTTATACAATTATGTCAAATATTTACCTAATAGTTCAATGATAAATAATAGTACAAGTAGACAAAATGAAAAGAAAGAAGGAAAAATAAAATATTATATAAAAAAGGTAACGAAAAAAAGCAAATAATAAAGAGAAAAAAAGGAAGAGAAAGAAGGGTATAAAAGAAAAAAGTGAAATTAGGAAGTAGAAGAAGATGAAAAGAATAAAAGTAGAAAGTTAGTGATATAAAAAGAAAGAACATAAAAAGGAGTAATCAAAAAGAGATAATAAATGATGAAAAGAAGGATGAAATAAAGGTGGTATTTTTATTACAGAAATTAGAAATATGAAATAAAAAGCGTTTATTTATTGATACAAAAATAATTAATATTGTTTTATTGATGCAAAATATTTTACTCCTTTTTCTTTTTGGAGTTTTTTTATTTAGATGCATTATTTCTTTGCCTGTTTTGGTTCCTGATAGAAGTTACATTTGATATTGATGCAAATGGAATATTAAATGTAACAGCAGAAGATAAAACTACAGGAAAGAAGAATAAAATTACTATTACAAATGATAAAGGAAGATTAAGTAAAGAAGAGATTGATAAAATGATAAGAGAAACAGAGAAATATAAAGCAGAAGATGATGAGAATAAAGCACGAATAGAAACAAAGAATCAAATAGAAAATATGTGTTATTCAATGAAGAATACGATTAAAGAAATGGGAGATAAAATAAGTTCAGAAGATAAAAAGAAAGCAGAAGAAATAATAGAAAAGAATTTAAGATGGATTGATAATAATCAAAATGGAAGTAAAGAAGAATATGAGAAGAAAAAAGAAGAAATGGAAAAAGAAATAGGAAGAATTTATTCAAAAATATATCAAGGAAGAGGAAGTAATGAATTTACAGGAGAAGAAATACAGAAAAAGAAAATAATAATAAAGGACCAACAATGAAGAAGTTGATTAAATAAACAAGCAAAAGAGA
>NW_001854546.1:0-1000 GCF_000209125.1 Entamoeba dispar SAW760
CTTTATTATATTATTTATATTATATATATTATATATATTTATTATCCTTATTATTTTTATTATTCCACTTCTTATCTATTATATCTATTCTCACTTCTTATACTTACTACTGTTACATCTCTTACATCTCTTACATTTCTTACATTTCTTACATCTCTTACATCTCTTACATCTCTTACATCTCTTACATCTCTTATTCCTCTTACTATACCTACTACTCTTACTACTCTTACTATACCTACTATACCTACTACTCTTACTACTCCTACTTTCCCCCTCCCCTTTATTGTTAATGGGGGTGTAGCTCAGATGGTAGAGCACTCGCTTTGCATGCGAGGGGCAAGGGGATCGATACCCCTCACCTCCATTATTATCTATTATTACCTTTTATTCTTTTATGTTATTTCTTATATATCTTATATTCTCTTTTATATACAGTAGTACTTCCTTATTCTTATTATATTAAAAATTTATGTATATATATATATATATTATTATGTTTATTCTTATTTTATATATGTGTATATGTATATATATATATATTTATGTACCTTATATATATCCATTTATTCTTTTATCTTTTATTAACTTATATCCTTATATTTTTATGTTTAAAACGACCGACTTTCCTTATATTTTTATGAATAAAACGACAATGGCAGGATTCGAACCTACGCTCCAAATGGAAACTCCTTAGCAGGGAGCCGCCTTAACCGCTCGGCCACATTGTCTTTGATTAATATTGCTATCTCTTATTATATATTTTTTTATAAATTTTATACTTATTATATCTTATTTATATATATATTCTATCTTTTTTTTTATATCTATTTTATATCTTCTATTCACTTATTCATATATATATATATTTATTTATATATTTATATATATATACAACTCTTACCTTCATATATTACACTTATTCATGTATATATATACAACTCTTACCTTCTATAAGAAGGTAAGAGTTGTATATATATACATGAATAAGTGTAATATA
>NW_001854545.1:0-1945 GCF_000209125.1 Entamoeba dispar SAW760
TTTCTTGTCATCTAGGATTTTATCTTCTTATTCTTTTTCTCTTTGTCTACTTCGCTATTCTTTATGCAAAACCACATATCATTCCTCCATATGCATCTTTAGATGAAAAACAAGATGCAGTTGCCAGAGCAAATGAAGCCTTCCTCAACAATTGGCATTGTTATGACGTAAACTATCCTATTCGATATTGTTATGTTTGCAAATGTTTTATCCCTCAACGTTGCTTCCATTGTTCTCAGTGTGGTTATTGTATCGAATTAAAAGACCACCATTGTGATTACTTTGGTTTTTGTATTGGTCGTCACAACTTACTTCTATTTTACTTCTTCTTTCTTACCTTAATAACACTTTGTCTTTACGGCTTTGTGTGTTTCTTCCACCTTTGTTATATTGTTGGTTTCGACACATTTACTCCTCTCCGTATTTTCAAACTCATTGGTCTCCTCCACATCCTTGCTTGTTTGTTTTTGGGATTAGTTCTCTCTTTCTACTTCCTCCACAACTCTCTCTCCTTATTAATCCATCGCAAAACACAATTCGAGTTGTTGCTTGAACATCGCATCTCCCTTAAACTCCATTCAGTTTGTTTTCTTTCTTATAATTCTTCTTCTTGAATTCTTTTTACATTTTAGCCATTCTCCTTCCCTTCTTTATCACTCTCTAATATCTTTTCCCTTCTTTTCTTTTCTCCTTGATCTTTTCAATTAATGCCAATTAATTTCTTATTATAGAACATTGTTGTTTTTATCTAACAGTCATGAAAGAAAATTTAATCAAAAATAGAAAGGGTGAAAACACACTTTTAAGAGAAATTTGTTTTATTAATTAAATAAAATTGTTTCTAATAAAACTCTTTTTTATCTTTTTTATAA
Source organism: Entamoeba dispar SAW760 (assembly GCF_000209125.1). NCBI lineage: Eukaryota > Evosea > Mastigamoebida > Endamoebidae > Entamoeba > Entamoeba dispar. Next base: position 873 of record NW_001854545.1, read on the forward strand.
AACAGTTGAACTGAATTAAAGTTGGTTCATATCATGTCCCGTTTGGAATGTATCTATCTAATGAATATTGGGTTATGCTTGAGCTCGCCTAAAGATGTGCTATTGTTTATTCAAATAAATAAGACATGTTTTAGGGCCATTCAGTCGTTAAAAAGAATCCTATACTATTTTTTAATACTCAAAACAAGACTATAGAGAGAAAGCGTTAGTTACAACAAAGACAATTCGAATTTATCTAATATTGAAACTCTTGGAATAGAACTTCAACCCTTAGATTTTGTTCAAAAGAAATTTTTCGTATAAAAAATTATCAAATATTTGCTAAAGGAGTTCTTGAAGAAATTGATTTTATAAATTTAGAGAAGATTCAATCAAGAATTGTTTGGTATAAAGGTAATAGCGAAGGAATCAATAATAAAATGAATAATCTAAGATCTATGATTCTTACTGATTGCACCCACTTGAAAAGAATCCTTTGTAGTGTTCAGTTTCTTAGAAAATTAGAAAAGGTACAAATTCGATGTGAGAGGAGGGAGGCTTGTGAGGTAATTTCTATGGTTGAAAACTTATATCAAGATGTAATGGTAATTGTTAAACATGCAAGTAAAGATTTAAGAGGAAGGGTAAGTATTTGTGGTTGTGGTGTTCTTGGTAATGGAAAAGATCTAATAAATTTATTAGATGAGTCTCATTACTACCAATTTAATGAAAAGGCATTAAAACCAAAGAATATAAAAATTATCCAATCACTATATCTTCCTCTTAATTTATCTTTTCATGGAACCCATGAGTTAAATGAAGAGATTAATGCAGACCTCACAATTCTTACTAGTTTGACTCGACTTCAACTATTCTATATTCAAGGAATTATTAATCTACCAAAGACCTTACAAATTTTTATTGTTAAGTCAAGTAATATTCAAATTAGTAATATCCAATCTTGCAATCTTAAGAGTCTTGTAATTGAAAGATCAACTTGTCCATTCCCATTTTCTCTTCCATCAAGTATCACATCTTTACATCTTAGTGATATACAAATTCAAACTATTTCAAACTTTGATGAATTAACACTT
>NW_001854544.1:0-1014 GCF_000209125.1 Entamoeba dispar SAW760
TATCTGATCGTCTTCGATCCCCTAACTTTCGTTCTTGATTAATGGACCCAGTTGAGTGAAATGCTTTCGCTCTCGTGCATCTTATAGCGATCATGGATTTTCACCTCTCCCGTTATTTTCTGAATCACCCCAATTGTTCCTTTTAATCCTTCTCTCGAAATGTCTAATTGACATCTCCTCAGCATTGTCCCATGCTTGAATATTCATTAACATAATGTTTTGCTTTAAACACCTTATTTTATTCAAAGTAATGACAACTCAATTACTTGAATTGTCTCCTTCTTTGATTTTAATTTAACATTTCTAGAAACTTCACTTAATGTAAAGTCTTCAAAATGTATAAAATCACATTTTAATTCAACTACGAGCGTTTTAATCACAGCAACTTTAATATACACTATTGGAGCTGGAATTACCGCGGCTGCTGGCACCAGACTTGCCCTCCAATTGATTTCGTAGGAGAATTTACCTCCTACTCATTCCTTCAAGAATTGATTTTACTCAACTCTAGAGTTATGTGTCGTCACTACCTCTTCAATTCGAAAGTGGGTAATTTACGCGCCTGCTGCCTTCCTTAGAAGTGGTAGCCATCTGTAAAGCTCCCTCTCCGATGTCGAACCCCAATTCCTCGTTATCCGTTATAATCTTGGTAGTCCTCGATACTACCAACTGATTGATAGATCAGAAATTCTCATTGGTTACTTGTTAAACACTGTGTGTTCTACAATTGTCGTGGCATCCTAACTCACTTAGAATGTCATTTCTCAATTTACTTACATAAATTGGCCACTTTGTACTAATACAAATTGGATCGTCTCAAGTATTATCTTTATCATTCACAAAGCTATCCTTGTACTTTACTAACCAAAGAAACTATTACTGTTATAATGAGCCGTCCGCAGTTTCATCCTACTTGGTCTTTATACTTACACATGCATGGCTTAATCTTTAACATCAGCATATAATACTGGCAGGATCAACCAGATATTTTATTCTTCTTTCTTTTTTAAAAAG
>NW_001854543.1:0-1290 GCF_000209125.1 Entamoeba dispar SAW760
GACTGATGGCAATGATAACGGTGATAAAAAACTAAATGATTTAATGAAAGTTCTTGAAAAATATAAACTATTTAAATCTGCAATTGGATCAAATATTATTAATATATATAATTCAATTAAAAATTCATTATATGATTTCATCAAAAAATCATTTGATGGAGATGGATTATTTTATTTAGCTGATTCGAATGAAGAGCTTAATACTAATATTATTATGGTGTCAAACATTATTATTACACTTCAAAAAAGAATTATTATTAGAGAAGGTAAATCAGCTGCATTTGATGTTGATAAATTTTATGGTAATCCAGGAAAAAAAGTTCAAAAAACATATACAGTTGGATTAAAAGATTCAATTGATGATTTTAGTGCACTTGGAAAGACAAGAAGAGATAAAAAAACTAATTCATCAATAGTTAAATCACCAAATGCATTCAATCTTCATTCATTTATTTTATTAAATATATCATTAAATGATTTAAAAAATTATAGATTCTTTGAAGGTAAAAATAATGCTGTAGCAATTGCTCATATGATTAATGCAAAAGTTATTCCTAATTGTATTGGAAATATTTGGGTATATGTTAGAGATTGGCCAGAAGAGAAAGGAAGATCTGGTAAATTTAATATTGGAAAACAAAATATTACATGGACTGGTGGAAAATATCATCCAGATCCTTTAAAAGATGATATAACAAAATATTTAATAATTAATATTTAATTCATTTATTTTTTAATAATACTTATATCTCCTGTTAAATTATCTATTTTTAATATTTGTTCTTTATTCATTCCTAAATATAAATAATATCCAACAGTTCCACTTGTATTTGCTGCTGTTTGTCTAAATATATAATTAAAATTTTCTTTAGAATATCCTTTAAATATAATAATTGTTGCTACTTGTGTTTTAAATGAGGGATTTAAACTTTTCCAAATATGCATATTTACAATAATAGTTGTTTTTAAATGTCTTAATCTTGTAATAATTTCTCCCCATGTTTTATCTTCTTTCATTAGTGAAAATGATGCATCTTCTAATATAATTAATAAATGTTTTTCTTGTGGTTGTTTATAATATTGTATTAATGCTGGTATAAATTTTTCATAATTCATTCCATAAATTGGTGTTTTAATTAAATCTTTTAATTCTTTAAATGTTTCATCTTCTCCTGCACTTTGTGATACATAAATAACTGCTCCATATAAATGTTCTATTTTATTCATTTTTATTAATTCTTTCATTATAAATGTTGTTTTTCCTGTTCCTTGTTTACCTAATATAATATT
>NW_001854542.1:0-8171 GCF_000209125.1 Entamoeba dispar SAW760
TTGTATTATTTCTTGTTCTTTTAATGATTTAAATCTTGTGTGTTTAATTTCAATTTATTCTTCTCTATTTATTTTTATTCTATATTATTCTTCTTTTCTTTTTATTCTTGTGTTCTTCTATTCTTTCTTTTTTTACTTATTATTTCTCTTCTTATTTTACCTTATATTTTTTTTACTTCTTATTTTATTCATTTTACCTTTATTCTTTCTTATATCTTTATTATTGTCTGTTATTTTCTTATTTCTACTTTTTACTATTAAACTTCTTTTCTATCCTTTTCTTCTTCTTTTTTATTCCTTTTTATTAATCTAAAACCTTTAATGTAATTCCTTTAGTTTTATCATTAGATATCTTACTTATTATTATCTCTCTATCTTTCTTATTTCGTCTTTCTATATTATTTCCTTATATTTTATTCTTATTTCTTATATTATTTATTTCCACTTTTGTCCTATTCATTTCTTGTGCTTATCATACTTCTCTTTATAGTGAACTACTTCATGTTCATGACTTCGTTATGAGTGTTGGATGCGAGCTATCTCATTTGAGCTTTGTGGTGTTGACATTTTATGTTCTATTCTTTCTTCTTTTATTATTTCTTCCTATTTCTTTTACTTTATTCTTTCTTATCTTTTTCCTATTTCTTTTTTTCTCCTTTTACTTCCTTATCTCTCTTATTTATTCTCTTTTTTTTAATTCCTTAAATTTCTCTTTGTTAGTAAAACTTAATTCATTAATCTTATAGTATTTCTATTTCTTTTACTATTGTCTTTATTTATTTTATTTATTAACGATATTCCCTAAAATTGTTAAACTATCTTCCTTTTATATTTCTTTATGTTTTAATACTAAAACTTATCCTATTTAATTTATTAATTATGTTCATGTTTCTTATATTAAAATATTTTCTAATGTTCATGATGGTATTATATTAAATGTTTCATGACCAATTTATTCTACAAAATGATGGATGTAATTCTTATTTGAATATTTGAAATAAAAATTTCTTGTTCTTTTGATTTTTCCTTTTTTCTTTTTCTTTTATTTATTATTTCTTCTTTTCTTTTATTATGTTTTATTGTTTTATTCTTTATGAAATTAATTCATCAACCTTTTGAAAAAAAGTTAAAAACGATATAAAATAGTTAATTATTCATATTTTATTTCCTTTATCATATGGAAGTGTTAAAACTTAAAGTGGATTATTTTATATTTATAATGTTGTACTAATCCAATTTATTGAACAAAATGAATTTTGTTTAAATCCTATTTGATCATTTTAATTATCTATACTATTATGTTGTTTATGTATGAATGATGTAAGATGATGATATATGACATTACCATTTTCAATTTATATTAATAAAGGAAGTTGAAATATATGAAGAGAATAATTGAATTTAAATAATTGAATTTATGATTTAATTTATTACTTTATTCAAAACTACTTAGTTAATTCTTATTACTTTTATTTTATATTCTTCGTTATTAATACAATTTATTATTCACTTTATTTTATTCTTTATTTATTATATTATTCTTTTCTTTTGATTTCTTGTTTTATGACTATTTCTTTTATTTCTTGTAATTTATTGTAATTTATTCTATTTCATTTATTCCTGTTTTAATTATTCCATCTTTTATTTTTCTTATTTTTTAATGCTTATTTTATTTTCTTCTTATTTATTTTCTTATTTTATTAAGAACATATCTTTATTATTGTATTTTTATGTTTATTTTTCTTTTTATCATCTTTCATTATTCTTTTACTTTTTATTTGTTAATATATATTTATCATTTATATTTGTATATCATATCAATTAATTATTATTATTCTCATCTTTATATTTATTTCTACTTTTATTTTATTTGATATTCATTATTCATATTTGATAATCACTGATATTCTTAAATTATTATTATGGATCTTTTATAATCAATGGTAATGTTATAACCAGATAATAATTGGGGGAATTTAAAACATGAATAATTTATGAATGCATATGGTATTTGTAATGTGTGATATTCGATAATATCCTTCAGACAAAAATCTTTTATAAAATACTTCCTTGTACCTTTCCTTTTTATTTTGTTTCTTCTTATATTTTCTTTTTTATTTCTTCTTGTTTTTTCCTTGTTTATTCTTTTTATACTCTTCTACTTTTATTACCTCTTATTTTTATTTTCTTTATATTTCTTCTCTTCTTTATTATTTACCTCCTTTATCATTTACTATTTCTTCTTTCTTTTCTTGATTATCACTTCTTTTCTTTATTATTTTATTCTTTTTCTTCTCTCTTCTTATTTTACTTCTTATCTTATTTCTTATTCTTCTATTTCTTTATTTTCTTATTTTCGATTTCTTTACTTATTCAAATTTATGTTTTATTCATGTGAATATGAATGGAATCTCCTTGATTTTGTATATTCCATCTTCTATGTGAATTACTAAATTTAAATTTATTAATTTCTATCAATTCCATCAATTTATCTTTCTTCCTTCTTTATTATTATTTTATTTATTCTTTAATTTTAATGATGTCTGTGTTATTATTTCAATTTTATTTAATGTAAATATTCATTTACTAAATTATTTTCTTTTTTAATTAATTATTATGATTTTATCATATACAATATGTTTCTTTATTATTACATTTTCTTTTCCTTCTAATTATTTAAATTTATTCTTTGAATTTCGTATATTTCTATTATTTATTAATGTATTAATTACATGTTTTAATAATTTAAATTAGTGTAGTAGTATTTCTATATTAAAATATCTTCATTTGATCTTTGTCATTATTCTATTATAATGATCATTGTACAAATTGTTAATGATGATTGAATAGGAGAATATATTTCGAGAGATGTTAAATTAAATTGTAATTTAAATATAATGAATAGAGAATAAATGGAGAATAAAATAAGAGAGAATAAATTGAATTCAATATTTAATAAAAATGAAATGAGTAAATTTAATTGAAGAATAGAAATAATTGATATCTTCTTTCTTTTCTATTAATATTTATTTATTAATACTCTTGTTTCTTTTCTTATTTTACCTTATATTTAATAGATGTTAAATTAAAATAAATATAATTAATATTTGATATGAAAATAGTATGTAATAAAATGTTAAGTCTAACATATTTATTAATAATTTTGAATCCTATAGTTTTCTCCTTGAAAAAATATGACAATTTATTATTTTCATTCCACTGATTCTATTTTTACTAATATTATCATTATTTGATTTACTTATTAATGTTTCTCTATATTTATTAAAAGTTCTTCGTATAATAATTCCATGGGAAATAATGGTAAAAGATATATTATTTATAAACATATATTTGATTAATGAAATACTATGGATATCATAGATGTGAATATAGTGATATAGAAGTACTTCATGTTCTTTTTAATTTATACTAAGTAGGCTTTCTTCTAATCTTATCTGTCCTTTCTCATCTACACTTTTCAATTTCTATTCTTTCTTATTTTATTATTTTTTATTTCTTCTTTTCTTCTTTCTTTTCTATCTATTTCTTTTGATTATTATGTTGAGTATTTCTTATCTTTTACTTTTTATTATTTTCTTATTTCTGTTATTTATTTAATTTCTTGCTTTTGTATAATTTTCTTTATTTCAAAATATGTTAATTTAATACTTTATTTGAACTAAAACTAATTCCTTTTCTATTATTAATACTAATAATTTGATTATTCTTTAATTAAGTAGTGAATATAATTTGATTAACTTATTTTTCAACATAAATTATCCCTTAATGACATATTGAATTATCATTAATTTTATTTATTGTTTTATTTAAATTGAAATATACTTTTATAAAACCACTTCATGATCAGTCTTTTTGTTTAGTAGAGAGTGAATGAAGTATTTTCATTTGATTATTATAATTTAAAAATATTTAAGTTCTCCTTTTTCTTATTTTTTATTTTTTATTAATTTTCTTCTTCTTTTATCATTAAAAAGATGCCGAAGCATTACAGGAGACACCACAAAAATTATAAATTAATCAATAACAAAAGAAGGTGAAATCCATACCAATCATGAAATGTAAATGATAGAAGAATGAGTGAAAATAAATATTATTTGTATTGATAGAAATACTTTATCATATTAAATATTACATAATAATAACATTATCATCATATTAATTATCTTATCAATTATTTTATTAATGATATAAATCATTTCATTCATCACTTCATTCTTTTTCATCACCATAAGTATTTTACCAATATTTCAAATAGAATCAATCAATATTATAATACAAATAATTCACATAATAAAACACAACATAGATATAAACAATACCATAATAAAAGACATCAACAAGTAAGAAATAAAAGAAATGATAGAAATACAAAACAAGAATAATTGAAAAGATTATTTGAAGAAGAAATTAAAATATTTACACTACTTGAAGTAGTTGAATTTATCATCACATTGTATAATGAATATAATCTACATTAATGAGAAGATGGTATTTACTTGTAAGAGAATAAATAAAAATGAATAGAAATGAGTGTTTATCAGTATGTTGATAGAAGATGATGATAAACAAATAAATCAAAATGAAATAATTGATAAATATTGAAGAGATGAAGAGGCTAATAGAAAATGAGAAGAAATTAAAATATAATAACATGATAAAAAAGAGAATAAAATAAAAGAAGAAAAGAATAAAGATAAAAGAATTAAAAGAATAGAAGAAAATAATAAAGAATGAAGAAATGAAATACAAATAAATGAACAAACAATTAATAAATTATCATTTCTTATTATATCATTAATGATGATAAATGAGAATGAGTTAATCATTCAAAAATAAGAGAATGATTATTATTTCAATTCAATGTTGAATCACAAATGAATCTGATGTAATTAATTTATTATATCATTTATATTTCTTGTTTGTTAATTTATTTAATTTAAATTTATACAACAAAGAAGAGTTAAATCACATTATATCTGTTTCATCTGAAACATAATTAGTGAATAAATTCAATGTTGTAGTAACTGATGAAATATCATCATTTCAAGATGATTTCTAAAATTAAAATATACTATTATTCTCACTTCATTTTTATTGAACAGATGTGATTTTAACAAAGAAATTCATATCATATGAATGAGATCATCTTAAAATAAATGAAATAATGAGAAAGAGAAGAATAAATTCTATCATTGCATAATTCTTTTCATTTAAAATTATTACAAATAAAATTATGATATTAACTTAAAGATGAAGAAATACAAAGACTAATACATGAAATTGATATTAAATAGAAGATATTAATTAATATAAAGAAGTAATAATAAAGCCATTTAAAATAAAGAAAGAAAATAAAAATGAAGTCAATAGAAGAAATAAAGAAGAAATAGTAATAATGATACACAAATTGATAATGAATTAAAATAATTAATACTTTCAATTTATTTGTTGAAATACAAGAAGTAATAAAAATAAATAAATAAGAAAAATAAGATATACTAACTTTCATTAATTTTTTATTCAATGTCTTTTCTTTTCTTTGAATCTCTTCTTTTCTTTTGTATCTATATCTTTTTCTTATATTTATTCTTTTTTATAAATTTTACTATTTTATAATTCTATACCTGTTAATTTGATATTTCTCTTATTTATTCTCTGTTTTTAATTCTTTAATTTTCTCTTTGTAAGTAAAACTTATTTTATTAATTTTATAGTATTTCTATTCTCTTTACTATTATCTTTATTTATTTTATTCTTTATTCTTATTCCCTATCTTTCTTATTCTGTCTTCCTTTTATATTTCTATATGTTTTAATACTAAAACTTATCCTATTTAATTTCTTAATTATTGTTCTTATTTCTTATATTAATATATTTTCCAATGTTCATAGTGGTATTTATACTTCTATCTCTTCTTTATTTCTTTCTTTACAATTTGATGGATGTAATTCTTATTTGAATAAATTGATTTAGAAATTTCTTGTTCTTTTGATTTTTCTTAATTTTTATTTTTTTCTTATTTTTTATTCTTGATTTCTTTTCTTATCTTTTATAATGAATTAATAGATGAATTAATGAAATAAAAAATAAGGAATAAAAATAAGAAATAAATCGAGGTTGAAAAGAAATAAAGAATAAGAAGAAGTAAAATAAAATAAAGAAGGAAAAGAAATCTGAATAAAAACTGATTGAACATTTAAATTATTGAAATAAAAGAAGAACAATAAATAAGAAAGTAAACAAAAGAAAATAGGAGAATAAGAAATAATAATATGAAATTGATAAAAGAAGAAGAAAATGAGAGAAAAGAATATAAGAAATAAGATGAAGATTAAATCAGTATGAATTAACTCTTACCAATATGTTAAATTGAATCTTTGATGTTATTATTTATTATTGACTTTTGATTTATACTTAAAAATTATTATAAATTAATGAAAAACTAGAATGTTTTTTCTATTTCTCTTCTCTCACTTGATTTTACTTCTTTCACTCTTTATTATTTAATTTCTTTATGATTTAATTTTTATTTCTACATTTCATCTCTTTTATTTTATTATATATTTCTTTATATATCTTACCTTTATTTCATATTGAATATTACATTAATCTTTTTAATTCATTAATGAATAATCAAGTTATAACTATTAATGAAATTACTTTTAATCCTTTTATTATATTAATTTATTTTGAAATAAAGAAATTTATACTTTTCAAATTTAATAATAATTAACATACTTATCATTTTATCATTTACTATTATCTTATCATTTACTCTTCATAAGAATAAAAAAGAATCAAAACTACTTAATTAAGTATTAATAATTTTATTTTATATTGTTCAGTGGAGATTAATTAATCCATTTCTTTTAAAAGTATTTGTTCATTACCTATTGCCTTATTCTTTGATTTTAGTTATTGAATTATGACAATTTCATTTTCTCTTTTATTTGATATGAAATAAAGTATTTTAAACATCAATTATTTAAATATTCATTATTTAATTTCTTTTTGATTTTGATGAATATTAAATTTCTTCTTCATTTTCTTATTTTAAGGAGAGTATATAGTTGCACTGTATTGCTATGAGTTAATGTTCTTTTTAGAATCAACAACTAAATCCTTTTCCTTTGATAATCTTTCTTATATTATCAAATAATACTTGTATCATAACAAGTAATAATAACATCTTTATAAATACCCATTCGTTTATTATCAATAATATTCTGTCATTGTAATTAATAAACACTGCTATTCTTGTAGCATTGATTATGATGTTTTTCTAACTAAATACAACATTATAATCAGTCCATAACTGGTGGAATCGAATGATGATAATAATTTAGGGAAATGTGTGGTGTCTTTGACGTGCTACGTTCAAATAAAATAAATTCTAATAATAAGATAAAAAAGATAAAAAAGATAAAGAAATAGAAAAATAAAGAGAAATAAAATAAAAAGAAGGAATAAAATAAAAAAAAGGAAAGGTTAAGAAATAATAATAAAGAAGAAAAGAAGTGAAAGAAATAAAAGAAGAATACTAAGTAAGAAATAAATAAGAAAAATAGAAGAAATGAAATAATAATAAAAGAATAAAGAAATAAAAGAATAAAGAAATAAAGAAAGGACAAAAGAATGGAAAAGAAGAGAATAAAGAAATAAAAAAGAAATAACAAGTGAAATAAGAGGGGAATAAGAAGAAAAGAATAAAATAATAAAGAAAAGAAATAACAATAAAAAAAGAAAGAATAAATAATAAAAGAGGGAAACAATAAATAAATAATAAAGAAGAAGAAAAGGATAAAAAATATAAGAAATAATAAAAGTAGAGAGTATAAAAATGAAGGAATAAATAAAGAGAAAGATAAATAAAGAAGAAATAGAAAAGAAAATGTAATAATAATAAAAATTACATGGTTATATTTTTTAATTGATTTTATCTTTCTTATTTCATTAACCTTATTATTTTATTTTATTTTCTTCTTTTTATTCCTTTCATCACTTCTATTTCTTTTTATTATTTATTCTTTTATCATTGATTATTATTTTCTCTTTTACCTTATTTCTTTATTCTTTTTATCTTTTATATTATTCTCTTTTATTATTCTTTCTTTATTTCTTTTTTATTATTCTTTCTTTATTTCTTTTTA
>NW_001854541.1:0-1117 GCF_000209125.1 Entamoeba dispar SAW760
TTGCATATTCTGTTTCTTCAGTATCATTTCCTGATACTGCATTAACTACACTAACTGCTCTACCCATAACATCTCCTAATTTATCCATTTTCTTTTTATTATTTTAACCTTTATTAGTTCTTTATCTTTTTCTTTTTATTCATTTTCATATTTATATTGTTATTTTTTTTTTGTTATTATAAATTATTTTTTTTTTATACCTTACTATTATTACTTAGTAACTTATTTACCCAATCAAGCATTACACTCTTGTACTACTTGTTTCATTAATCTAGTGTTACTGTAACTATTTTATATGAAAATGAAGAAATTACCGAAAAATTACTCACCAATCTATTAAAAAAAAATGAAAAAATTAGAAGGAATGATAAATTAATTAAAAAACATTTAATAAGTTTTCATAAGACACATCTTAAAATTATGAAAGATGAAGATCTGAGAATTTTTCAGTTAATGCCAAAGGTGGAAGGAACAGAAAAGAAAGTCCAAGACGTTAAACCTAAGAAAGTTAGTAGAAAAGGAGTTCAATTTTCATTTGTAATACCAAATACAACACATAAAATGTATGCTATTATTTTTGTTGTATTAGCAGCAATTTCAATTGTATTAATTCCAATTATTTCAAACACAAACAACCCTGTAGAGAATCTTAGTAAATCTCTTACTCCGTTTGAAAGAAATTTAAGAGGACTTTCTGAAAAGTATTGCGTTAATACTATTAAAAAGAATCTTAATATGGAAGTCAATAATAATGTAAAAGAAGAAGATTATGATGCTGATATTATTAATAATGGTATTCAAGATATGTATTATCTTAATCAACTTGGAAAAAGTATATCAAAAGAAGATGTTATGAAATTATATGATGGATATGGGTTTTTAGAAGATAATGAAAAAGTTGTTGAAGTATTAGAACCTGAGGTTGATGAATTTGGATATGATGATAGTTCTAATGATGAAGAAAAAGAAGTTGTTGAAAAGAAAAAACCACAAAGTGTTTTGGCTACTTATTATGCACATGAAATTTTAAAGGCTAATAAAGAATTTGAAAATTATAAGCAAACTGAACAATATTTGAATACAATTAAATTTGTATTAACTATGCAAAAGAAGAAAC
>NW_001854540.1:0-1093 GCF_000209125.1 Entamoeba dispar SAW760
TAGAATTTATATATTATTTCAATTTTATCTAATTTTAAATTAATAATTAAATTATTGAAATAAGTTATTCAATACTAGTTAATTATTTCTTATTATTTTTATTTGATATTCTTCTTTATCTTTTGTTATTATTCTCTTTCTTTTAAATTTTTTTATTCTTTATTATTATTTTATTCTTTTCTTTTTATTTCTTGTTTTATGATAATTTCATTTCTTTATTTCTTTATTAAAAATAATGTATTTCATATATCTCTAATTTAATTATTCATTATTTAATTTTCTTATTTTTAATGCTTATTTTCTTTTCTTCTTCTTTATTTTCTTATTTTAATATGAAATTATCTTTATTATCACTATATTATTAATGTTTATTTTTCTTTTTATCATCTTTCTTATGAATTATTTCCTTTTTCTTTCTTATTATGTATATTATCATTTATACCTGTATATCATATCAATTATTTATTGGTATTCTCTTCTTTATATTTAAATATACTTTTATTTTATTTGATATTCATTATTCATATTTATTAATCACTAATATTCTTAATTTATTAATTATGGATCTTTTATATTCAATGGTATTGTTATAACCAGACAATAATTAGGTGAATTTAAAACATGAATAATTTATGAATCCACCTGTTATGTGTATTGTGTATTATTCTAATCTGAATTATATAGATAAAAATGAAAAATGATTAAAAGAAATATTACAAATTATAATAATAATTTATACCTTTATCAATTAAAATGAAATGGATAAAAAATCAATTAAACAATTAAATATGAATCAAATTAAAATGTTGAATTAAAACTATTAATTGAAAATAATGTTTGATGATTTATTGCTTAATGTTTGAATAACATTTGAGATAATTGTTATTTTGTTTAATTAAAATTTATTAACTTATCCTATTATCTTAAATCACTATATCTATTATTTGATTATTATTAAATACAATTAGATGTGATAATTTGAATAAAAATATAAAATAAAATAATATGATTAATGATTGATTAATGTTATATGTTATACAATTATTCAAATTAACTTTTAATTTCTTAGATTTTATAAATATCTTTTGAGATA
>NW_001854539.1:0-2278 GCF_000209125.1 Entamoeba dispar SAW760
TAATTACAAGAAATAATTATACTAAAATTAAATAAGAAATATCAAATGATGAAGAAACAAAAAAAAAATAACATGAAAATTTATATAAAAATAATAAAATAAATAAAGAAAAAGAAGAAATTTAAGAAATGATTAATAAATATGAGAATATAAGAATACATAGAGAAATCAAAGAAATAACAAAAAAGAACAGATGTTAAATTGAAAAATACTATGACCAGATATGATTCAATAACATTATTTAAAATATTTAAACATAAATAGAAAATAATAAAATATGAATATAAAAGAAAATACAGAATATTATCTAACAAATAATATAATTAATACAAAAAGATAAAAACAACTCACACAATAAAATTATAGGTAAATCAGTTATATAAATATATTATATAAATATATACTAAAATAATTCAAAAGAAAATAAGAAGTTAGAGAAATAATATCAAAATAAATGAACCACAATATTGGTTAGAGAAAATGTATTAATAAGAAAAGAATTATGAATTATAAATAATAAAATAATATGTTTGTATTAATCACAAATAGATGAAAATTAATAAAAGAATATAAAATCAATAATAATATATAATAAAATAAAAATAAATATGAGAAAATAGAGAAATAAAATATAACTATAATAATGAAAATTAAATTTTCAATTTGATAATACACAGAGATACAATATCATAATTATTAATTATATTAGCATTAGTATAATAAATAATATATAAAATAAAAGAAAGAATACAAATAAAATAATATATATGATTTAAAAATCAATATAAATAAAAAATAAGATATAGAAAATAAAGATAATAAAATTATAGAATTATGTTCAAATATGTGAATGAAGATAAAAAGTAGATTTGGTATAGATAATAATATAATAATATTAGAAAACATAAATAAATATCAACAAATTACAAAATAAAATAAATATAAATAATTATTGATGAAAATAAATGAAATGAATATTAATAATGAAAATAAAGAAGTTATAAATGAAAGTAATGAAAAGTAAGAATGAAAATAAGAAATTAGAAATAAATAATAAAACATTAATCAAATACATAAATAATGAATCAAATAAAATAATTTAATTAAACTATTATATTCTTAATTTAATGTTTAAATAAATAGATTACTTAATTATAAAAATCATAATTGAATTAATTATAAAGAAATAATAATGTTTATAATGATTATATTTATGTGATAAATATTTATGAAGTAATTTAATATCAGTAAAATACACATCAAAATATTAATTCAAATAATAAAAATAAAAAGAAGTATGAATTAATAAAATATAGAATGTATTAAAATGAAATTGAAAATACATGATTTTATAATAAAATATAAATTAAAAATAAATATTTAAAAGATAAAGAAATAATGAATAAAACAGAAATAGAGATAGATAATAAAATTAAATAAATACTTTAAATGAGTGATAGAAAAATATCACATCAGAAAATGGAAAAAGAATAAGAAATTAACAACAAAATCAATAATTTTATAGAATAATGAATAAGTTAAAAAGAAGGAAATTGTAATAATAATAGAATAAATAATAGAATAATACAAGAAAAGTGAATTATTATACAATACAAATTATCAATTATCATTAAAATGATATAATAAAGTGAAATATATGTATTATAAACAATTTACAACACAAATACATTTACATTGTATATCTGAGAAAATTAGAAAAGAAATAACAGAAATATATGACATAAATGATAGAACAATAATAAAAAGAATATAAAGAAGAAAATAAATAAAAATAAAATAATAAATAGATCAAATTATATTAAAAATAATTATTAAAAATAAAAATAAATCAATAAAAAGATAATATCAATGAAAAGATATAAAATATATAATATGTATTGTTATAATAAAGAATTAATAATAATAGAAGTATCAATTATTAAGATGTGTAAAAATTGTAATAATAAGATATACAAATGAGTATTCATAAAAATGAATAAAATATCAAACTAAACAATTAAGATATATTGTAATTGTTATTATTAACACCATAATTGAAAAATAAGTAGAGTAAAATAAAAATTATAATAGAAGAAGTAAAACAAATGAAAGAAATATCATAATTTGAAATAAATTAATGAAGAAAAATAATATTTAATTCAAAATCAAATAAATTGATTTATTACATGAATTAAACTAATTGAGTATTTTTATTTGTTTTATTTAATTTTTAAAAGATTTTAATAATGAAATAAGAATATTTAACAAATAAAAATAA
>NW_001854538.1:0-1017 GCF_000209125.1 Entamoeba dispar SAW760
ATCTATCATCAGTGTAGTATCGAGACTACCAGATATACGGATAACGAGGATTGGGTTCGACATCGGAGAGGGAGCTTTACAGATGGCTACCACTTCTAAGGAAGGCAGCAGGCGCGTAAATTACCCACTTTCGAATTGAAGAGGTAGTGACGACACATAACTCTAGAGTTGAGTAAAATCAATTCTTGAAGGAATGAGTAGGAGGTAAATTCTCCTACGAAATCAATTGGAGGGCAAGTCTGGTGCCAGCAGCCGCGGTAATTCCAGCTCCAATAGTGTATATTAAAGTTGCTGTGATTAAAACGCTCGTAGTTGAATTAAAATGTGATTTTATACATTTTGAAGACTTTACATTAAGTGAAGTTTCTAGAAATGTTAAATTAAAATCAAAGAAGGAGACAATTCAAGTAATTGAGTTGTCATTACTTTGAATAAAATAAGGTGTTTAAAGCAAAACATTATGTTAATGAATATTCAAGCATGGGACAATGCTGAGGAGATGTCAATTAGACATTTCGAGAGAAGGATTAAAAGGAACAATTGGGGTGATTCAGAAAATAACGGGAGAGGTGAAAATCCATGATCGCTATAAGATGCACGAGAGCGAAAGCATTTCACTCAACTGGGTCCATTAATCAAGAACGAAAGTTAGGGGATCGAAGACGATCAGATACCGTCGTAGTCCTAACTATAAACGATGTCAACCAAGGATTGGATGAAATTCAGATGTACAAAGATGAAGAAACATTGTTTCTAAATCCAAGTATATCAATACTACCTTGTTCAGAACTTAAAGAGAAATCTTGAGTTTATGGACTTCAGGGGGAGTATGGTCACAAGGCTGAAACTTAAAGGAATTGACGGAAGGGCACACCAGGAGTGGAGCCTGCGGCTTAATTTGACTCAACACGGGAAAACTTACCAAGACCGAACAGTAGAAGGAATGACAGATAAGAGTCTTTCATGATTTATTGGGTAGTGGTGCATGGCCGTTCTTAGTTGGTGGAGTGATTTGTC
>NW_001854537.1:0-2506 GCF_000209125.1 Entamoeba dispar SAW760
AAAATATATATATATAACATATAAAAAAAATAAAGAAGTAAGTTTAAGTTATAAAAGGTTATATAAAAGAGTGAATAAGTTAGTCGGAATAGTTAAAGAATAGAATAGTATAGTCATATAAACATATAAACATATAAACATATAATAATATATAGATAATATAAATAGAAAGAAATATATATAATATAAACATAATATGTAAACAGATTATATGATAAAGTAGTTATAGTAAGCTCTCATAGCTCAGTCGGTAGAGCATGGTGCTAATAACGCCAGGGTCGCAGGTTCGAAACCTGCTGAGAGCATTGTTTTTAAAGAAATACATACATATTATACATATTATACATATTATACATATTATACATATACATACATGAGAGTATTTGTATAAAAGGAATAAAGTAATAAAGTAATAAAGGAATAAAGTATAAAAAGAATATAGTAATATAGTAATAAAGGAATAAAGTATAAAAGGAATAAAGTATAAAAGGAATAAAGTATAAAAGGAATAAAGTATAAAAGGAATATAGTAATAAAGGAATATAATAATAAAGGATATAAGTATAAGTATAAGTATAAGTCATGAATATAAAATAGAATATAGAATATAAAGGATATAATATATAATATATAAAGTAGAATATATACATATAATATATATAATAAATATAATAATATATAATATATAATATATAAGGGAAGTACATAAAAAGAATATAGTATAGATTAAATATAGATGAAGGGGGCTTAGCTCAGTGGCAGAGCAGCTGACTCCAGATCAGCCGGTCAGTGGTTCAATCCCTCTAGCCCTCACTTTTTATACATATAGTATCCATAAAGTATAGATAAAGTAAGATATAGTATATCTAGTGTATAAGTAGAGGATACATATAGTAAGATAGTAAGATAGTATGATAGTATGATAGTATGATAGTATGATAGTATGATAGTAAGATAATAAGAAAGTATGGCATCTATAGTCATATATAGAACAATAAATAGTCATATAAACACTGGAAAGTGATATAAAAGATATAAAAGGATATAAGATATAAAATAAATAAAATATATATATATAACATATAAAAAAAATAAAGAAGTAAGTTTAAGTTATAAAAGGTTATATAAAAGAGTGAATAAGTTAGTCGGAATAGTTAAAGAATAGAATAGTATAGTCATATAAACATATAAACATATAAACATATAATAATATATAGATAATATAAATAGAAAGAAATATATATAATATAAACATAATATGTAAACAGATTATATGATAAAGTAGTTATAGTAAGCTCTCATAGCTCAGTCGGTAGAGCATGGTGCTAATAACGCCAGGGTCGCAGGTTCGAAACCTGCTGAGAGCATTGTTTTTAAAGAAATACATACATATTATACATATTATACATATTATACATATTATACATATACATACATGAGAGTATTTGTATAAAAGGAATAAAGTAATAAAGTAATAAAGGAATAAAGTATAAAAAGAATATAGTAATATAGTAATAAAGGAATAAAGTATAAAAGGAATAAAGTATAAAAGGAATAAAGTATAAAAGGAATAAAGTATAAAAGGAATATAGTAATAAAGGAATATAATAATAAAGGATATAAGTATAAGTATAAGTATAAGTCATGAATATAAAATAGAATATAGAATATAAAGGATATAATATATAATATATAAAGTAGAATATATACATATAATATATATAATAAATATAATAATATATAATATATAATATATAAGGGAAGTACATAAAAAGAATATAGTATAGATTAAATATAGATGAAGGGGGCTTAGCTCAGTGGCAGAGCAGCTGACTCCAGATCAGCCGGTCAGTGGTTCAATCCCTCTAGCCCTCACTTTTTATACATATAGTATCCATAAAGTATAGATAAAGTAAGATATAGTATATCTAGTGTATAAGTAGAGGATACATATAGTAAGATAGTAAGATAGTATGATAGTATGATAGTATGATAGTATGATAGTATGATAGTAAGATAATAAGAAAGTATGCCATCTATAGTCATATATAGAACAATAAATAGTCATATAAACACTGGAAAGTGATATAAAAGATATAAAAGGATATAAGATATAAAATAAATAAAATATATATATATAACATATAAAAAAAATAAAGAAGTAAGTTTAAGTTATAAAAGGTTATATAAAAGAGTGAATAAGTTAGTCGGAATAGTTAAAGAATAGAATAGTATAGTCATATAAACATATAAACATATAAACATATAATAATATATAGATAATATAAATAGAAAGAAATATATATAATATAAACATAATATGTAAACAGATTATATGATAAAGTAGTTATAGTAAGCTCTCATAGCTCAGTCGGTAGAGCATGGTGCTAATAACGCCAGGGTCGCAGGTTCGAAACCTGCTGAGAGCATTGTTTTTAAAGAAATACATACATATTATACATATTATACATATTATACATATTATACATATACATACATGAGAGTA
>NW_001854536.1:0-18209 GCF_000209125.1 Entamoeba dispar SAW760
TTCTTATTTCTTTTCTTTTTTATATGATTTATCATTTTTATTATTCTTTATATTTATTTATTGTTTATTTATCTTTTATTTTATTTTGAATATGAAATATTCATCATATTTCATTATTTATTTTATTAAATTGATTTAATAATACAAACACATATTATATTTGATTGATCAATACATAAAATAAAATATTAAATATTATTATAATTTAATTTGAAATATATGAAATTTGATTATTATAAATAATTAATTCATTAAAATTATATGAATACATATCAATAAACAGAATATAAAATACATAATATTGTATTAATAATGACCTATTAATAAAATATCATTTTATCATCACTTTCTTATAAAATATAAATTAATAAATCATTAATTTTCATAAATTATCATTTATTCTAAATAAAACAAACTCAAAATATCTCTGTTCTGATATGAAAAATACAATTATTGAAGTAAAGTATTGTTAAGATTATCAGAATTGATTTAATTCATACTTTGTGTTTATTTAACATGTGATTTTTATTTGTTTGTTTTTGTGATGTTATTTTTAACATCAAATTAAAATTACATATTACTTTTACATTATTGTTTGAATAATCTTATTTCAAATGGTAAAAATGAAATTATTGTTTATTTATAACATAACATTAAAATTGATACAAAACGATTAAAAAGTATTTAATCTTATATTTTTATTTCATTACTCCCTTTTTTTATTTAAACAAAATCTTATAATCATCAGTTTATTAATTAGTATGGGTGATTGGTACATCAGTGGTTCAAATATTCAAGGAGAACATGGATTAGTCGAGAAAAGAAACAATCTATAAGGAAGAGCATTTTGTCATAGAATTATTGATGAATGTATTAGAGAAGGAAGAACTTTACATGTCCATCAACAAGATTGGCAAATAAACACTTTCACTTATGAAAAACTTTAAGTAATTTCTAATTTACTTTTTCTCTTTTATATTTGTTATTTCTTATTTTCTTATCATTTCAATTCTTAAATATTTTAATTTTATTTTATTACTAAATTATAAATAAGAATAAATTATAAATTATTTATTTGTAATTATTTGATATGATAAATACATGATGACAACATTATGAAAATGTATAATTTAATCACTTCTTCATGATTTTAAAATATCATTTTTGTTTGTTTAATATAATTTACAAATTATTTCATTTTTAAATTTCATTAATAACAATTTAAATACAATAACAATCAATTTTTAAATTCTATTGTATTGATTTATAAATAAATATATCACATAACATGATAGTGGGTAATATAAATAAATAAAATATTCATTTCGGTTTATTTTAAAATAATAATACGTTATGTAATTTAATATATTATAAAATTAACTACAATATTCATTAGAAACATGAAATAAAATGAATTTGATAATCTCATTATTTCAGAATTAAATGATTACATTACAATCTAATTATGAAAGAACGAAAAGAAGAGCAGAAATGGCATATCTTAAAGAACATTATCCACAAAATATATTTCAATTTCATAAAATAGGTATAAAATTTCAAACCATCAAGAAGAACAAAACGAGATAGTTGTTGAACCTGATGTACACTTTCAACAAGATAGGAAAGAATACCTTGTTTTTTTCAATAATCATTTCAGTGAAATACATAATATTTTAAATCAATGATTAGAAAATGAACTATCAGAACATTCATTTATTATTTCTGATATCCTTAAAAGTAATTTCAACCAAATTGCAGAAAAGGAAGAACCACATGGACTTTTAAGAACTTTTACTATTTGTTTAATTCCATTTTATGAAGTGTATCATGGATGTAGTTGTTAGTGTAATATTTTAGCAACAAAATTATCTTCAAAATCATCAGAAGATGATAACAGAATATGTCAGTTGACATTTCATGTATATAAAACAAAAGAATTAATTGAAAAATATGGAAATGAAATAAAAACAGGTAATATATGTGGTATTTATATTGAAAATAATTTTAATGGGAATAGTGGTTATATTACAGATTGTGATACTAGTTTGTATCAAATCATAGAATTAAAAATTTATGAATTAATATCTTCATATAAAAGTTTATATTATAAATTCAAAACATTAATTGATATATTGTATGAAGCTGAGTGAGAGATTCAACCAACATTAAATGAATGGAAAAGATTACAATTTTGTTTTGTTATTAATAGAGTGAATTATTATTTTACAAGACAAGAAGAACTTTTAAGTGATAAATCATTTGAAGAACTTAAATTAATGACAATTCATAGGAAAGTGCTTAATCAATTTGCAATTAAATACAAACATTTATATTTAACAAATACAGAAACTATTCTTGGAATTACATTAACTTAACATAAAATATACTTCATTATTTATTGATTCAAATGTTAATGAATTTTATAAAAAGATTATAAAAAGATTAAATACAGAAGCACAGATTCTTATAAATAAATATCCATAGATTGAATTCACAATAGAAAGGATTAAAGAAATAGCAGAGAGTTTAAAACATGATAACAATCAAGATTTATTAGATAAAATGAAAATAGAAATAAATGAATTAAAAAATAAACTAAAAAACTTATGGGGAGAAGCAGTAACTGAAGTTGGTAAAGTTATAATACAGAAAGTAGAAGATGTATCAGATGTTGCTGTTTCATTTTTTGATATTTATTCATTAATACAACAATTTAAAATAAAAGATATATTAGATTATATGTTAACACAAAATAAAATAACAAACAACTCACAACAAGGAGGTAATGATAATCATCCAACAAATAATACAAATAAACAAAATAATTCATCTAAAATATCTTTATATAATAATAATACACCACTTGGAAGAACAATAAAAACTATAAACATTACTCAAGAATAATTAGATAAACTCCATTCATCATTTAATAATATTGTTGATGCACAAATCATAACAAATAAAATTGAATTGTATAAAAAACAAATGATTGGATTTGAAAAAGTTCAAGAAATATCAAATAATTTTATTAATTTACTTAAACTTAAAATAATATTGAAAAGAGAATGGCAATTTGATGAGATTGATATTAATGAATATTTATGAATTATTGTTACAGAAGATAACAAATATATTGTTAATTCAAGAACAAGTTCTGAATGTAAAGTTAATCATAAAATATATGAAATAGAAAAAGTATTAAATTATAATGAAGAATATGAAGAATAATAATCAAAATGATAATTTGAATTTATTTTAATGATTTTATGGTTTTATTTCAATAATTTCAAATAAATGATAATGAAAACATGAATAATTATAATTATTTTTTATACATTATATTAATGTATAATTTGAATATATAATTAACAAATAATTAATACTTATTATATTTATAATGACATCAATTAAATATTATAAAATATTCATTTTTATTTTAATTAAAATGAATATAACAAATAAAATAAGAGAGTGTTATATTTATCTTTTTTTATTTCATATTTTATTAAACCAAAATTATATTTTAAATTAAACCTTCTTCAATTAGAGAATTAATGTGATTATTCCAATTATTATCATGACTAGGTTTACTGTCATGTTTGGTGTTCCATTGTCTGTTGGTGGATTAACACATACATCTTCAATGCAATTGTTATTGATATAATCAAATTTATATCCTTCATCACAATATGATAGTACACATTTTGTACTCCATTCTCCATTATCTCCACATTCATATCCTCCATGTCCATGTTCTATATTAATTTCTTTATCACATTTTTCATCTCTTTTAACTAATCTTTTATTCTTTGGATTACATTTTGTTTGATATTTCTCTATTATCTTCTTTGTTTCTTCTTCAAATTCTTTTATTGTTTCATCTGAATAATCAAATTGATAAATATTCACTCTTTCATCTATCATATCTGTTAAAAATTCTCTAGGAATACTTTCATTATATTCATAATTATATCTATATGTTTCTATAATGCTTATTCCAACTTTATATCCATATTGTTTAATTATATTATTTTTATCTATATCATTTAAATCAATAACAACAGTTGGTGATAATCCTACTTCAAATTCTTCATCTTTACCATTAGGATCACCATCAAATCCAACAAGAATAGCTCCTCCCCATTCTTTTAATCCTTTTGTTACTTCTGAACAAGCAGAATAACAAAATGAATCTGTATAAACTACTATTTCTGTTGGTTTTCTTGGGTTTTTCATTATTTTCTTTGCTTCCCAATTTTCAGTTGATGGTTGTGAAACTTTATGTTCAACATCACCATATTTAATAATATTTGGATTTGTATACCATTCTCCAAGTGTTTGTGGATTAATTCCTTTTTCTCTTCTTTCACATGTTTCTGGATCATATATATAAGTTCCATATCCTCTTCTCATTATATCTTCTGTAAGATCTGATATTCTTCCTGACTCTATATCATTAACATCATCATATGGTGCAAGTATTTTCTGAACCCATTGTGAATAATCATAATCACCTCCTCCATTCTTTGGGAATATGAGTTGAATAGGATATTTATTAGAATCAAATAAATCAATACATTTTAAAATAGTATCTTCATATGATTTAACATATGCATCTTTAGGGTCAAACGACGTAATGACAAATGTATTAATTTTATTATCTGATAATGAACAATATACTTTATTATCATCTGATTTATGTGGTTTATTTCTTCCTTGTTTTGTTTTCATTCTTTTCACAAGTTCTTTTCTTGATTTTATTTCTTCTGGTGTTAGTTTTGGTTGAATTCCTTGTTTAACTTCTTCTCCTTGAAGTAACTCTTTAAGTGATTTATTAGGTGTTGATAGCTTGAATATAGAATAGTTAATTGTGACACTTTCTTCATTTTCCCATGTAATAGTTATTGGTGTGTTTAAATATTCTTTTGTTAATGGTGTGTCACTCAATGACCCAATTGAAATTACTGATCTTGCTTCTGTAAATTGTGCATGTGGACATTTTAATCTCATATATTTCTTTCCAAATTCACGAATAATATTAAATGGATCTTCTCCATTTATTGTTTTAACTGCTATGTTCTGATTATCATCTATTTCTTCTGGAACATCAATAGGAATACCACCAAGACTTTTTCTAGGAATTAAATACATTTTCTTATCATTATCAATATTTATTGTAAATGGAAGGAAATAAAAGAAATTAGTTAATTCTGATTTTGGTTTATTAAGTTTGTCATCTACATTAAAACCTAAATGTCCATCTCTTGTTGAAATAATGAGATTTTTAATTTGAGAATAGAATTCATACATACTTGTTGTTTTTGTATTTATTTTATTTAATTCTGCATCAATATCCACTTTTTCATAATAATTATTTGAAAATGATGGTTGTGGTGGATTCTTTAATATATCTTTAAATACATATGCTTCTAAATAATATTTTAATCCTGTGATAATATCATTATTTTCTTTTTCTGTTGTTTCAATTGATTCAATACATTCAAATGCACTATCTACTGTATCTATTTCATTTGTAGTATATTCACTACACTGTTTTGATAATGAGAATGTAATAAACAGAAGTATAAAGTAGATCATTTTAATGAATATATCTTTCTTAGTTTGTGTTTAAATACTCATCTATCATTTATTTACCCTATTTCTTGATTTAGTATCATTAAATTATTACCCTCAATTAATTCCTCTTTCTTTTATTTTATTTTCTTCTTATTTTTCTTATCATTTTTATTTTCATTTTCATTAACATTACATTTGGTATATTTTCATGTTTTTATTCTTAATTTAAATTAATCATCATTCATATTTCAAATATAATTTATTTGTTATCAATTTATTGTTATTTATGTATTAGTTTGTTATTGATTGTTGTTTTATATTTAATTATATAATAAATTTATTTATTCATTTTTACTTTTTATTTATTTTATTATTTGATTTTATATTTATATTCATTTTTAATTTTAAATTATTAATTATTTTATGTTATTCATTTATTATTATTTCTTATTTATATTTATTTATATTATTTATTATTTCATTGATTTCTATTTATCATATAATTTGTTGTTGATTATTGTTTTATGATTTTATTAATGTTAAAATTGATGATTTTTTATTCTTTTTCTTATTATTTTATTCTTTTTTTCTTTTGAATATTGATTAAAATATTTCAAATATTTATTATTCTTGTTTGTATATCATTTGATATTAATGATATACATCAACTAAATCATCTCATTTATATTTTAATTAGTATTATTAGTATTTTACTATTTGTTATTATGATATTAATATTTGTTAATATTGTACATCCAATGAAATATCTCTTATTTTATTAATTGATAATGGTATATTAATTGATTATATTAAACAACGTCTATTAAATTATTATATTCATTTTATTGTAATTGATGATTAAATATTATCATTATTATCTCTTTTTCTTCTTTCTATTATTTACATTGTTATTTCCTGATATTTTAACATTTGATATTATTTGTTTATTCATATTTATTTTATTTTTATTATCAATTTTGATATATTTGATATTCATACATGTTAATGAAATATCAATTAAATTATTCATTTTCTATTCATTTGATTGATATGATATATTATTTGATTTCAATATTGAATATTCATTATTTTATTCTTTTCATACTTCATTATTTAATAATTTATTTATAATGATGAATATCTTTAAAACAATATTCATTAATTCAATCATTTCATTCTGTTATTTTATATTCATCTATTCTTTGTATTCATTTTTATATATTTTCATTTTTCTTATTTTATTCTTATTTTCTTTAATTTATTTTAATTTATCATTTTAATCATTATATAAAATGATAATAATGTTAATATAATGTTATTTATGTTTATTGTTATTTATTCATTATGTTTTTCTTATTATCAATATTATTTATCATTTTATCAATATAAATATTATTTTATTTTATTTATATAATTTCATTTCATGATTTATTTTTATTGAATTAAATTCTATTATATTTCTTCTTTTTCTTATTTATTTTTATTATCTATTATTCTTTTTTGTTTATTTTCAAAAAATAAAAATATTCAACTAAAATTTAATTTAATATCAACTTCATTTTATTATAATAAATAAAATCATTTGTTTTTATTATTATATTTATTGTATAATGAAATATGAATAATAAATTAGTTAAATTCTTCATTTATCATTTATTTTATTATTTAATTCTATTATCTCTTTTTTAAACTTATTTATATTCTTTTATATTCTTTATTTCTATTTTTATTTTATTATTTATGTTCATATTAATATCATTTATCATTTATTTACATTCTATATTATTTAATTTTGATTATAATAATAGAAATAAGAAATCAACAATTAATAATTACATATTGTTAACTATTATATTATTTAACAATTCATTGTTATTATTTCTTATTCTCTTTCTTCATATATTTAATTTCTTTTTATATTCATTTATATTTCTTTATTATCATTTCTTTATTTATTCTCTCTTCTTATTCATTTTTATTGAATATTAATTTAAAATTAATTACAAAATCATTTTATAACTTATTATTTCTTTTCTATATTATTTTCATTCTTCTTATTTATCATTAAATATATTTTCTTTTATATTCTTATGTTTTTCATTATCTATTATTACTATTTATTATCATTTTATTATCATTATTCATCATTATCATTTTATTCTATTGATTTATTTCAATAATAATATATCAAATGAGAATAATAATATAAAAAGAAATATTAAGAAATTATAAAATTCGATAATAAGAAATAATAATAAAATAATTAAATGAAATATATTCATTTATAAAATACTTATTTATTTTTTAATCAACATATTATGATATAAAATATAATATAAATATTAATTCTATTCATTTATTTATATATTAATAAATAAATCAATAATTTAATATAAGAATATATTAATATTAATATACATTTATGATATATATTAAAATCAATTTTCATTAAATTTATTAAAATATGTAATTAATATATGTTTATATATTTGATTAAATACATATTCATGTTTTAATATTTGATTATTATTCATTATTTTATTTATTTATTTTGATTTATATTTTATTATTTATATTATTTATTTTATTCATGTATTTGATATTTATATTTTAAATATATTCTTATTATTTAATTATTTCATTTCTTATTAATATTATTCATATTCATATTTCATTTAATTTAACTTATAATTTAATTTTATTGATATTTATATTATATAAATACAAATAGATTAATAAAATTGATATTTATTTATCTATAATATCAAATTCATTTAATTTATATTTAATAATACAAAATCATAAGTTAAAATATAGAATATAAGAATAATAAAGAATAATAAAATAATAATAAAGATATAAAAGATAATAAA
This sequence comes from Entamoeba dispar SAW760, assembly GCF_000209125.1. Lineage (NCBI taxonomy): Eukaryota > Evosea > Mastigamoebida > Endamoebidae > Entamoeba > Entamoeba dispar. Next base: position 8,451 of record NW_001854536.1, read on the forward strand.
TAAATATGATAAAATAGAAGATATAAGAATTAATAAACATATACAATAAATAATAATAAATATTTTAACACAATAAAAAAGAATAATATCAAAAAGAATAAATAAGAAAAGAATAATAATAATATAAATGATAATCAATTATAATTTATTTCTACTTCAAATTATATTGTATTTCATTTATTGTATTTTTATTTCATTCATCATCATTTGTTAAAACAATTTCTTGGTATTCTTTCATTTTTCTTTAATTCTTCTTCACATCCACATCCACAAAAACATCTACGTCCAAATTTAGTAATTGATGAAGGTATATTAATTGATTTTAATGATAGACATTCTTTAAAACAACAATTTCCTAATTTGGTAATTGATGATGGTATATTAATTGATGTTAATGATGTACATCCAGAAAAACATCCATATCTTATAAAACTAACTGATGATGGTATGTTAATTGATTTTAATGATATACATTCAGAAAAACATCTATCTCCAAATGATTTAATTGATGTTGGTATATTAATTGATATTAATGATTTACATTCATCAAAACATTCATATCCAAGTGATTTAACTTCTGATGGTATTGTATTTCCATATGATTTTCTATCTTCTTTTGTATATTCTATATTTTTACAGATATTTCCTTGTTTTTTTTCGAATAAATATCTCCAATATTCTACTTTGTACCATATTATTTTTTTAAATATTTTTCCATCATCAAATATTTTATCATATTCATTATAAATATGAAATGTTTCAATATTAGTAAATAATTTTCTTGAATATTTATTTAATGGAATTGGATTAAAATGAAATCGTTCCATATTTCCTTGAAATCTTTTAATTCCTATTTCTAAATTAATAAAATCTTTAATATCATTAAAATACATTGATGTTATCATTATTTCATTATATCCTAATTTCATTCTTGATTTATTATTTATTAGTTGTTTTTATTAGTTCTTTTATTTTTATATTTTAATTTCTTCTTTTTTATTCTTTATCATCATTCTATTTTTATTAATTGATATTTGTTATGAAAAACAATAAATAATATGAAATAAAATAAAATGATAATTATTTTTATTTTTAATAAATTCATAATTATTAAATATTTCATTTTATTTTATATTTTATTCATCATTGATTCGAAGATATCACGTCAGAGACAACACACACAACACTAAAATATTTACATCCTTCGATTCCCCCAGTTATGGTCTAGTTATGACGTTGTGTTTGGTTAGAAAAACATCTTAATCAATATTGTAAGAATAACAATGATTATTAATTACAATGATGTGATATCACTGATAATAAACAAATGGGTATTTATAAAGATGTTATTATTACTTATTATGATACAAGTATATTTGATAATATAAGAAAGATTATCAAAGAAAAAGGGTTTAGTGGTTGATACTAAAAAGAATATTAATTCATATCAATACAGTAGTAATTATATACTCTCCTTAAAATAAGAAAATAAAGAATAATTTTAATATTCATCAAAATCAAATAGAAATTAAATAATGAATATTTAAATAATTGATGTTTAAAATACTCTATTCCATATCAAATAAAAGAGAAAATGAAATTGTCATAATTCAACAACTAAAATCAAAGAATAAACTAATAAATAATGAAAATACAATGTTAAAACAATTAATCTACATTGAATAATGAACAATATAATATAAAATTATTAACATTTAATTATCTACTTTTTATTTGTTTTGATTTGATTATTATTATTTAAATTATCAATATTAATGAAAAATCAAAGGAATGACAAACAATTGAAGAATTATATTTTTGATGAAAGAACAGTAGAAATGGTAATAGAACATTTCTATATACAATCAAAAACAATTATGGTAAATTATTCAAATTAGAAAATAATTTGCCATAATTGTTTTTTGATTATTTTTGTTCAAAAAATTTTATATAATATAAATAATTTTTTAATATTTCTTCATATTTACAAGAATTATTGAAAAATCTAATGAACATTCACTTCAGTTGTTCGAAGATAGAATAATTTGAAAAGAGAATACTTGATAGATTTTTATTAGTACAAAATATGATATGATGACAAATAATGGATTTAGATTTATGTTAGTTCAAAAAATATAATAAATTTTAACATATACATTCTGAATAAATTTTATATTGAAAACATATTTGATAATTTAAATAATTTGATTGATATTTTCATACTAAAAATATCTGTTTAAAAATTAGAACAAATTAATTTACATTAAAGTATTTTACTTCTATAACATATTGTACTTTTATTTATTCATATTATTTTACTTTTAAAAAAGATATTTGTTGTTATTAAAATTAGTTAGGATTAATTTTTTTATAACATTTGAATGATTTTATCATTTTTTCTATTGAAATATATTCTCTCATATTCTTTGATTGTCTTGTTATATCATCTTCTTTTCTTTAAGAAAGATTCTATTAAGAAAAGTGTTATATAACCATTATGTTTTAATTGTCCAATACATTCATCAATTTTTATAGAATAAATTATTTGATCATTTGTTAATTCTAATAATTTCATTATTTGTTTATTCATTCATCTCATAAACACTGGATATTTAACATTTCCATATTTAATATGTACTACACATTCTTTTCTTATTATATTAACTTTATTAACATATACTATCATACTAAATAATAACAATAGAATAAATTCATAAAGAATGTATGATGAAAATATCTATAAAATAATGACACTAATCAAAATATATAAAGAATTAAAATAAATGATATGAAGGAGAGAATATAATGAAAAGAATAAAAATAAGAAATAAATATCAAAAAATTAAAAATAATTTCTAAAAAACAAAAAAAGAAAAGAGAAAAAATAAAAAGAAAACAAAATAACAATTTCAAACATAAAAAAAATAAAATATTTGTTTGATTGAATCAACTGGTATTTTGTATGTTTTTATCATTTCTTGAGATTGACTAATGACATGTCACTCATGTAAATGTGTTACAATTTCATTTAAATTGTTTTGTAATGGATTTAAGTGGTATTTTATATTCATAGTTAGTGTATGTTTGTGAATCTAATGAATTTAATTGATTTAGAAGTGAGTATTCAATTTGATAATCATTAATACCACAAAAATAAACACTATTTTTACTGTCAATAACTTTAATTTCATTAAACAAAGTGTTACAAACAATAATACCATTTGTTCTAATGTCTTGAACAAATAAATAGGATGTGGTTGATCTGATTGTAGTTGGTATTTCTCATTGAATTTTTGATTTGAATTTTAATTAATCTTTACACTATCTTTATAACTCATTCCTCTCTTTGTTGTAATTACATTTTGTTTATTAACCTCACATCCAGAAGTAATCATTCCATCATTTTTATCAGTTTCTCCTTTGTTATTATTAACTACTTCATCATCAGTAACTACAATGATTAAACCACAATCATTCACATTTAAATCATTAACACTGTAATTACAACAATTGAAAATAACTTATTCATCACTTATTCAAACAACATCATTGATTTCATTATAAATAATAACAAAATCTTCATGAACAATAACCATTTGAGATTTTTGTTGAAGAGTTTCACAAATAATTAGTGGTTTATTACTAATTCAGAAATTGGAACAATACATCGTTGTTTTGTTGAATCATTTATATCACTTGATAATACACCATGTTTTTATTTGTTCAATTCAACATCAATGATTGTATCTGGAGAAGAACACATTCTTTTACTTTCATTTGTTTTAGATGATATTCTTTAATGTCTTTCTTTTTATTTGAAGATATTTGAATGATTCATTTTGTTGATCATTTGAGATAGTCTTTTCATAGAATTGACATAATCGTCAGACATAATCAGATAATTGTTCAAACAAGATGAAATAATATCATCAATTGTTTTTGGTAATGTAGAAAGTGTCTTTTCATTTGTATTTAATCATTCTAAAATACTTTCATCTTAGATTCATGAATAATGTTATTACTATCACCACATTGTTGTTGTGTTGATTCAGTGTATTCAATGGAATAATTGAAAAGATAGATGTAATTGATAATGAAGTATTTGATAAGTTAAAAAAGAATGAAATCAAATAACAAAAAATGAATAAATTGTGTTATTCAAAAACAATAAACGTGACAACACGTATTCACATTGTAAAAATACATCACTATTCAATATCTATTTACTTAAATACTACCCATCAACTGAAATGAAGTATTCATGACTGACTCACACGACAACCAACAAGACAGAAAAATATGGAAAGAACCAACAAGGAAAACAGTTGAAATTGAAAACATGAATGATGGATAAATTTCTGTCATTCATAAGGGTTTAAAGGAGAAGATAATAAATGGAAAGTATCAAAAGAAGATATTGAAATGTTAAAAATGGGAATTGAATCTATTGAGAGTGATGGTAAATTAATGTACAAAATCATAGAGAAGAGTGATAAATATTTAACTCAGAAATCTAAAAGTGAAAAAACAGAAATAAAATCAGAAGAACTCAAAGAAGAAATAAATAATCATGAAGAGTTAATAGAAAATATTGACAAAGGGAAAGATTTCATTAAAATGAATGGAAATATGAAATAGGTAAAGTTCATTTAGAAATAACAAATGAAGATATTATTTTTATTGTTTGGAGGATTTTACAATCTATTGTTCAAAACAACCTATTGGACAACATGGTATTTATCAAAATGATGTAATTATGAAAGTATTAAAAAATCAAATAACAACACTTGTAGATTCTAAAGTGATAATTAAAATTATTTGTTTCATTTGTTCTTTCATTACAGAAAAAGAAGAAATTCAAGAAATTGTATCTTCAAGTCATTTAAAGAAAAATATAAATAGATATTAACAAATGGTGATGAGAGAATTATTGAATGAATGAATTATACATTAAATAAATTTAAACACAAACAATTTAATAATCAAATCATGTTTATTGAATATAATTTAATTAAACAATAAGTAAAAAGAATAATAAAGTAATTTAAAGTGAAACAATGAAAGAATGGAGTTAATTATCAAAGAAATTATATTTTTTGATTAACTTATTAAATGAATATTTTATTAATCATTATGAAACATTACAAATCAAGTTAATATTTAAATGAAATAGAATATAAAATGTTTATAAAGAATAAAATGATTTAATAAATGTTTAAAAATGAACAACACTAATATTCTAATGAAATATTAAATTCAAAAGAAGAATGAATAAAATAAAAATGATATCTAGATTATTATTTAAGATATTAAAGATACAAATAAATAAATGAATAGAGTTATTTCATTTTGATGATAATACGATAATCATTTTATTTAATTGATGAAATATTTTTGTTTATATTGTATTTAAATCAAAATAACAAATAAAGTTGTTATTTATTTAATTATTTTTGTATTACAACACTTGTTTATTTACAATACTTGTTGTAGATATCTTCAAATATTTATTACATATCTTATTAACAAAATAATAATCTATGAATAAATTAATAAAAGTAAATTAATGAAAAATAAAGTGTATATTATCATATATTACTTAGAATCTAATTTGATATTAACTACTTTCTAACTCTGATATATTTGTTTTATTTCATCAATTTGTGGTATTTCAGTATAATCAATTAAGAATATAATACATTTGATTTGTTCTAAACAAATTTAATTTAAACACCAAGATTTTCTTTTCTATTACAAAAGATGTATAATTGAGTTTAATTTTCAATGAAGTAAAATGTTTTTAAATGATGAGACATTAGAATAAAAGAAAAAGAATAACTAAGAAACTAAATGATATTATCAATGAATAGTTTTATTCAAATATATTTCATTGAATATTTAGTTTTTATACACAATAATTTGATAAATAATGAAACAATTTTATAAGTTTTCATCATTAATTTCAAATCAAATAAGAAAAGAAGTTGAATGTATTAACAATGGATATTTTTATATTAAACAAATAAAGATAATTAAACAATAAATCAACATGAGTATAACTAATTGAATTAATAAAGAATTCTGTACTTTTACATGATTGATTTTTAATAATTATCAATTTATATTCTTCCAGTTGAAAGATAAGTATACTATTATGTTTATCTTCATTGTTTTTTAATAAGAAGGAAAGAAAGAAAAATAGAAATCATCAAAAAGAAACAAGTTTCATTTTTTTAATACAATGAAACATTTTAAAACAGAGTTAGTTCTGTTTAAAAATAAACATAATGAGAAAATACTGAGAAGTTAATAATAAATGAACACTGTCAATTACTTTTTATTTAAACTCTAAAATAAATGAACAAATACAATAATTTTATCATTGTTTTTAATACTTGTTTTTAAAGTCTTAATTCAAATAATCCAGGATTTATCATACTTATTTTGCATTTACATGTAATAGTGGATGTTATAAAATGGTAGTTTTGTAAAAGTATGTTTTATTTAATGGTATTTAAAACAATAAAATAAATAACAAATTATAATGTGTAATTCAACATGTTATGATTGTTCTCAAACCACTACTCATGTATTGAATGTAATGGAACACATTATTTATAAATAATGTAATGGTTTATGTTAGTTAAAGTTAAATAACAAGGATAAATGATTTATAAAAAATAGAGTGTTCAACAACATTTGAAAAACATTGTCAAAGATGTAATGAAGAAGATGGATGTATTTACTGTCAATGTGGAAATCAAATTCAATATAAAATATGTTGGTCATGTAAAGACATTGACGAACATTGTTTATTATGTTCAAATAATCAATGTGAATCATGTTCTGATGATTTTATAGGTAATATTGGGAAATGTCAATCATGTTTAAAAATACACTTACTTTTTGAAATAATTGTCTTGAATGTAATCAAATTTATGTTATAAATGTTCAGATGGATCATCAGGAAATATACATTACTTAGATGAAATATGTTGATTGTTCAGAGAAATAATCACATTGTACACAATGTAATAACAATGAATGTTTTAGTTGTGAAAAAATACAGGGTATTATTATTCTAATGGAGAATGTAAAACTTTGATTTCTTTTGTTTTATTTCTTTTGATAATAATCAATTAGTTGTTCTTCTCATTGTTTGACATGTTCTACTTCAAACACTTGTACTCGATATCAAGATAGATAGTATGTAACAACGAATCATTGTGTTTCATGTTCAACAAGAAATGTAAATTATGTGATGCAACTTCATGTTTTTCTTGTTTAGAAAACTCATATTTATCAAATGGAATTTGTACGAGTTATCAAAACAAATATTCACATTGTCTTTAATGTTCTTGGAACACAACTTGTACTTCATATGTATTATGATCTCATGGATATTGGTTTAATGGAAATGTATGTGTTCAATGCAATAGAATGTGTTGAATAGAAGGATATATTGATTCAACAAAATGTATTAATTGTAAAGAATGATATATTTGATAATAATAATAAATGTGATGATTAGTTCTGCTTAAAGTGACAATGGTTGTAATAGTTGCTGATTGAAATGAAAAGATAATTATGTTTTAAATGAAAGAAGATGTTATCCAACAATATATCAAAATGTTGTGAAGTTTTAATAAATGGAAGATGTATAAATCATGGTGATATTGGATTGAAAACAACAAATAAATGTATAACATGTAATTCTATTTATTATCTTAAATGGTATTTGTGTATTAAAGAACAATATATTGATAAATGTTCTGTTGTTAAAACATCAACAAAGGACAATTAATTTGTCAATGATGTCGAATATAATCCAGATTTGATGTAAAAATTGTACAAGAAAAACAGTGTTATAAATATATTGATACTCTTACTACAAAGAAACAATGAGAACATGTACTGAATGTTCATGTGGATATCACTTTGAAAAATCATTATGTAATACATTGCACATTTGAAATGAGTAGAAAGTACTAAATGTTAAGTTAATTATCATGTTAATAAAGGAGTTTGTATTAAATATGAACAATAAGTTGGTTGTCTTCTACTAATGGAAATAGTTGTACAAGTTGTAAAGAATGATTTTATTTAGATCAAATAACAAATACATGTGAAGTATATAATGAACCATAATGTGAAAAATGGAATATAAATGGATATTGTCAAGAATGTATTAAAAATATACATTATCTTCTAATTCATGTACATTATGTATTATTGAATGATGTTGATTATGTTCAATTACTGATACTAAATATTCAAAGTGGTATATATGTGATTATATAGAAATAGAAACAATAATAAAAGTAAATAATTGATTGAATGAAATGGAAATGTTCAAAATGTAAATCTAGATATTATTTAGAAAGATATAAAACATGTCAATCTTTTAATAAGATTGATAATTGTTTAAGTTCCTTTTCATCACAAAAATAATGTTTAAAATATCAAAAAACTCATTATTTAAAAGATGAATGTATTTCTTGTAGTACTTTAATTCATATGTAAAGAATGTACTTCTAAATGAACATGTTATACATGTATTTGATGATATTATTATGAAAATGGAAATAGAATCAATGTAGTGATATATCAGGATGTTCAAAATGTCTTTGAATTGTAAGAAGATGTTATAAATGTTAAAATTATCTTAAATAAATATTAAATGATGAACAAAATGAATATGATTGTAAAGTATGTAATCAGATACATTGTTAAAGTTGTTTTGTTAATTGAAATTATTCAAGTTGTGAAACATTGTACACATTGAATACTTCATTTGAATGTGAGTTATGTACAAATACAATTAAAAATTGTGTGTCATCTTCAACAACATTTGGATGTAATAAATATGGAATAATTATGAATTAAAAACAAATATAAAATGTGAATTATGTTTAACATTAACTAACAATCCATGTATTGATTGTAGTGACTCTACACATTGTACAACATTCAACAAATTATTATCTTAATGAAGAGAAATGTATTTTATGTTCAACAAAAGAAATTGTAAAACATTTCATTTTAATAAAATAAACTATTTTGAGTATTATTTAATTAAAATACTCAAGATTCATAACTTAAAACTATTTCAACTTTAAATTAAGAATGGAACATACAACAACACAAACCAACTAATAAATAATAAATCAAGAATGAAATTAGGATATAATGAAATAATGATAACATCAATGTACTTTAATGATATTAATGATTTTATTAATTTAGAAATTGAAATTAAAAGATTTCAAGGAAATATGGAATGATTTCATTTTAATCTATTTCATTTAAATAATTAAACAATAAAATTATTTACTAATATTGAAACATTTCATATTTATAATGAAAATGATGAAATATTTAATGATGGAAGAATATTTAAATATGTAATATGGTATGATATTAGTTATTCATTATATTTAAAAGAGAATGAAGAATGAAATATATGTAAAAAATATAAAATAAACATAATATGATAGAAATACATATTGAATAACATATAATAAGAATTTCAAATAATATGATGTTATTGTTTTTATGAATGTTCATCATTAACATCATTTAATATACCAGCATCATTTACATCATTTGGAATTCGTTGTTTTTATAAATGTAGATGTGTTGAAGAATTAAAACAAAATAAAACAATACCAATAGAGTGTTTTAATGAAGATTAGAATATGAAATACCAACAATAAAAGAGATGAATGATAAACAACCAATAAAAAAGTGTCTGATCTA
>NW_001854535.1:0-1104 GCF_000209125.1 Entamoeba dispar SAW760
CTCTAAAACCAAGACCATAAGGAGATATTCAGAAAATGAAAGATGATAGTGAAAAGTGGATGTTCATTTCAAATTTTTTATTTATCATACTTTAAAAATAGAAAAATAAAAAAATCGAATGATTACTATTTTTAAAATAGATTTTTTTTAAATCTTAAAAATATTTTAAGTTGAAATAAAATAAAAATGGAAAATACAACAAGAAACAATAAATCAATAATGAAATTAGGATATAATGAAATAATGATAACATCAATGTACTTTAATGATATTAATGATTTCATTAATTTAGAAATAGGAATTAAAAGATTTCAAGGAAATATTGAACGATTTCATTTTAATCCAATTCCATTAAATGAATATTCAAGAAAATTATTTACTAATATTGAAACATTTCATATTTATAATAAGTATGATGAAATATTTAATAATGGAAGAATATTTAAAAAAGTAATATGGTATAAAGTAGATTATTCAACACATTTAAAAGAAAAAGTAAACATATGTAAAAATATAGATTTTGTATAAAGATAGAAATATATATGGAAATATAATACCATATGAAGTTAAATCAAATCGGTGTTGGTGTTTTTATATTGTAAAAATCTAACACCCATTGTTATTCCAACAACAATTAATAAATTAGTAGAACATTGTTTTGAAGAACGTATATCATTAACATCAATTTATATTCAATCATCAATTACATCATTTGAATATTCATGTTTTTATAAATATGTATGTAAAGAAGAATTAATGAGAATGAAACAATACCAATAAATTCTTTTGATATAGTAATGAATGAAACAATAAAACAAATGATAACAAATGAAATGCGGTGTAATTTGAAGTAGAAGTAAATGATAATTAATTATCATTTATATTCCTTTTCATTTCTCTTTCTTATTTTTTTCTTTCTTATTATTTATTCTTTTGTTTTTTGAGATATATGAAGTGTTTCGTTTATTAGTCAACCATTCATTTATCATTTCATTCATTATTCATATTATTCAATTTATTTTATCTTATTCTTTATCATTTCTATTTCTTCTTTTCTTGTTTATATTCTTCATTTCTTTTTCATTTCATTATTCTTTTCTATTT
>NW_001854534.1:0-9874 GCF_000209125.1 Entamoeba dispar SAW760
TGGTTTTTGTGAAATGCTTGATAATCAACATATTTGAGAAGGAATAATTAATTCTTTTGATGAATATTTTGTTATTAATTCATTTAATATACTATCTTTAATATTAAATCCATTAATATTTGTTCTACAATATCTTAAACTTCCATCTGTGATAGTAAAACAACTTTTGATATTTTTTGGTGTGAGAACACCTAATTCGTGATTATTATCTTTCTGTAATGACATTATTGATGTAATAAATGTATCTCCAATTTGTGTAAATGAACAATTTTCATGATTACTATTTAATACACCATAATAATCACGTTCTTTCATTTGATCAAGTCCAATTGTAACTACTAATGAATTTCCTTTAACTGGTGAATTTATTTGTTTGGTAATTTTATTTGCAATAACACCTTGATTACATTGACAAATAACAAAATTTTGTTGAATTGCCATTTTAACTTCAAGTGTTAAATTTCCAAATAATGCATTAGGAAACATTTTCATGGCAGCAAATGGTAATAAATCATCTATTGGAATAATTACTTCAAATTCTTTTTCAATTGTATTGTTTGGTGATTTAATAATTTCTTGAAGATTAAAATAACATCCACATACATTATCTTCATGATTATATGCTGATTCCCATTGTGTATAAATTCCTGGTTTATAATCTAATTCTTCTTGTGCTTTTAACATTCTAATAGCTGCATTTTCATATAATGCTTCTGTTTGTTCACATGCTGTTTTCTTATTTCTTGAATATACTCTATATGCATCAAATAAATGTGTTGATGATTTTAATCCTACAAAATATTCTATTGCTGTTAATCTTCCTGTTTGAAATGCTGAAATATCTCCTTCTTGTGTATCACTTATTTGTGTCCAAAATTGTTCTGTTGGTTTAATTTGAATTCTAACTAATGCTGTAATAGATGATTTATCTATATTTGTAATTTGAATTGATTCATCTGTTAATTTTACTTTAGTATACATTCCTTTTTGTACAGGACATGGTGGATCAGATGAATCAATTGATAAACATTTATTATCATGAACACCTGAATTAGCTTCAAGTATTCCATCTGTATAATTAAAGTATTTAATAAGGTCACCTGTTTCTTCTTGATCTAATGCTTTAATAACGTTATAGTTCATTCTGTTTATTTTGATTTATTAGTTCAATCTTTTATTTCATTTATGAAGTTTGGTAATTGGAAAAGATTCAAAGAAGGATTAAAGAAATTAGCAGCTGCATTAGCAGTTGGTGCTAAATTAGGTGGAAATATGATAGAAAAAGCAAAACCACTTATTTCTATAGCATCAGATTTTATTCCAGGTGGTGAAATAATTAAAAAAGGTACAGAAGTAATTAGTAAAATAGCAGAACCAACAAGTGAAGTATTAAATAGAATAGCATCAGGTGAAAATGTTGTTGGAGCAACTAAAAGATATTTAAATCAAGTTAAAAATGAAATACCAAATGATATTACTAAAACAGCAAGTAAAATAATAAATCAAGTACCAGAACATATTAGAAAAACAAATAATGGAATACAACAATCTAATAAATCTATACCTGCACTTTTTGCTAATCCACTTAATGGTAATAATACAAATATAGATGAATATTCTGATAATGATAGTATTGATGATTATCTATAATTAATTAACTATTTTTTATTATTTGATATGACAAGATTTGGTGTACTAAAAAGGAATAAAAAAAGAGTAAAAAATATTGGAAAGAAAATAGCAGGAATAGGAGGAAAAGTATATAAATGGATAGGAAATGCAATGTATAAAGTATCTCCTGTTGCTAAACCAATATTAGGAATGTTACCAGGTGGAAGTATTATAACAGGATTATATGATCGTGGTGCTAATAATCAATATGTAAGAGGACAATTTTTAAATGATATTGCAGATGGAAAATCAGCTAAAGAAGTAATAACAAATTATAAAGATAATCTTGTTGATTATGTTATAAAAGGAAATAATCCATATGTTGAAAATAATATTAATTCAAATCAAACAATAAATGGAATAACAACACAATCACTTGATAATCCTTCTAAAAATTCATCATTACATCAAAAAATGTTACAAGAAAGTATAATTGGTAATGATTCACGTACTGCTAAAAATTTACAAAGTATAATTTATTCTATGCCAGAAGGTAAAACAAAACATTATTATACAACACAAATAAATAAATTTAATAAATAAATTTAATTATCATTTTTCTCTGGTTTACTTTCTTCTGTTTTTTTATCTCTTATTAATTTTCTATATGTTTTATTTTCTTCTTCTGTTTTTTCTTCTTTCTTCTTTCTTGGTAAATCCCACATTAAACCTTTTCCATTAGCTATTCTATATACAAGACTCCAATATGGTTTTTTCAATGCTAATTTCTCTTCTGGAGTAGTTTCTTCATCAATAATATAAATTAATTGTTGCATACAATCTATTAGTTCATCAATAGTCATATTCTTGTATTTTCCAAGGGCATAATCACCAATGATATCCTTTATAGTATTCATGTCAAATGATTAATGAGATTGATAGTGATGTTTAAATATATAATTTATCTCTTTTAGGGTCTCTATTTTTTATCTCTTTTTGATTCTATTTTATAACTTTATGACGTAATTACAAATATATAATGATGTGTAGTGATCTTTAAATGGTCATTAATTTAATGAATCTTCTTGATGTTAGTCTGAAATGTTTGAACATTTGTTTATTTGTAAATCTAATGTGGCAGTTTTATCTCTATTCTGGTCCCTTTTCATTTCTTCATTTTTTGAGTCTTTCATTTGGTATCCTTTGGGCTCTGATGGTATTAGAGGATGTTTTTGATGTTTATGAATGTCTGTCATTATCTTTCGTAATTTTTATCCAACTTTATCTATTTGGTTTAGCAACGTGGCTTCATCTAACTTCTATTCCTAATAGTAGTATTGTGACTGTAACTAACCTTGATGACTATCCTAGTTATTATTATGAAGAGTATTATGATGTTTAATTCTTTTTTTTGTTTTATATTTTATCTTTAATAACTTCATTATTTCTATCAAACACTGTTAGTAGAATAGTACCTTCATCAATTTGTTTATTTTCTTTTCAATCTATTTGGTATTTACCAATATCTAATTATAAAAAATAAAAGATAAACCATAAAAAGAATTAATTAAAAATTTCCACCTGTCCATCTACTAGCTAATTCTTCAGGATCATCTTCACTTTCTTCTTCTTCACTGTTATCTCTACTAGCAATCTTTATCTTTTTCCCACTTTGTGTCGTAATGTATTTATTTTTTCCTTGTTGACTGATTATATTCTTACTTACATCAAAGAATTTTTTGTATATTTCATGGTCGTCTACTGCTATTCTTTTTGTTGGTTCTTCATCTATTACTGGCTGTTCTTGTTCTAATAATAATCTCGCTTCTTCTATAGAATCACTTGAATTGAGATATTCTTCTTCATTATCTACTTCTTCATCATCGGCTTGGCTATACATACTTAATATATCTGGATCTAAATCACCGTAGATTTGTTTTAGTTCTTCTATACTTTTCTTTCTTCTTTCTGGTTGTTTATATAGCTTGTCTTTTGAAAACAATACAGTGGCATTCTCTTCTAACCATTTAGCATCTCCTCTTTCTTTAGCTATTTCTTTCATTAAGTTCCAGTTCTCAGTATTTAATACTACAATGGTTGGAAGACTTATTACATCAGCATGGTCATATTTTACATTCATTGTAATTTTTTCTCCATTTGTACTAACTATTGCTTTAAATTCGAACCAATCCATTGCAGCTAGATTAGCATCATCAAATAGTCTTACTTCATATTTAGCGAGCGAGTCTTTTCCATCAAACATTACTCTTCCTCGAAATTCTTGTACCTTGGTATCTTTTAAGAGATCGTTTATGAACTCACTTTTTCCTATTCTTGTTTCTCCCAACAACACAAGTAATTTGGTTCTTTTTACTTTCCCCGATTTTACTATCTTTAGCCAAGCTCTCGCATTTTTTACTAATGAATTATTTTCGTCCCAAGGAAATAATTTAATTTTAATACGTTCTGTTTTATCGTTAGCGTGTTTCTCTCTCCATGCATCTCTGAATTTCTTTCCATTGTTTAGCCACCACATGGGAGATGAATCTTGTAAATAGGCACTGGCTTCTTTAAGAGTTGGAATATTCAAGGCTTTCATAATTTCATTGCCTCCAATTCTTCCTTTTGTGTTGGGTCTTTTGCCAAATTCTTCAAATTTAGCTTCTTCTCCGTGCTTCTTTGCTTGTCTCTCTAAATATCTAATTATATTCATAAATGATCCATCGAATTCTGGATGTTCAGTTACTGCTGTGAAGAATACAGAATATGTTGTGTTGTTTACATTTATTAATGGTCTTTTTCGAGAGTGTGCGGTTTCATCTAGTTTAAAAAACACGTGCGCGTGTTTGTTATCTCCTTTGGTTACA
Organism: Entamoeba dispar SAW760; assembly: GCF_000209125.1. NCBI lineage: Eukaryota > Evosea > Mastigamoebida > Endamoebidae > Entamoeba > Entamoeba dispar. The sequence continues at coordinate 4,479 of NW_001854534.1, forward strand.
GTGCTGACGGCTAAATATTCAATTTTCGATGGCTTGGTTTTGGTTGATGTCCAAGTTTGCAAGGCATTTTTTATTTCGTTTAATGTCAAGATTTTATGGTTTTGGTCGTAGTTAATAGTAGCAAAACCATAACTCGAGTTAAATTCGTAGTACTTTCCTTTGGACATGTGTTCTTGTTGCTTCGTTTAAAATTATGAGTTGTTTTTATTGTATGTATTTGTCTGTTTATTGTTTGTGTGTATCTTTTTGAGGTTATAAAATTGCATATCAAATTATGAATATAGTAAAGATATAGTAAACCAAATTTAGAACTGTCTGTTTGAGTGTCTGTTTATGTGTTGGTTACACGTTTTATAGGTTATTTAGAGTTTGGTACTTTTTATTTCATTTCATGTTCCCTCTTTTGTCGAGTATCTTGCAAGACATCGACGAAACTAGCAAAGGTCTCCTCGATAATAAAGATTTGGATTTGGACTCAAAATGTTTAATATACTCCATTCTTTATTTTATGAGGAGATTCGAGGAGACTCACTATAATTATAGTGATGTTCTCTTCTTTTATATTACAGGTTTCGTTGATTCTTGCAAAAAAGAACAACGATTTAATAAACTAGGTGGGTTATTAGAATTATTAGAGAATTTCAATTTTGTTAATGACTTGGATGACTAATTCATTTTTTTATTCTATTTTATTTAATTTTTAATTAAACAAAATACTTATTAAAAAGAATTTAATTATTTTTAATTACTTGTCTTCTTCTTTGGGGTGTTTTGGTTTCTTTTCAACCTCTTTAAAAGCTTTCATTAATCTCTCTTTCTTTCTTTCTATTCTTCTACTATAAAACGCTGCTATTACTTCTTCGTATCCTTCTCTTATTTCTTCAGATAATTGATGGATATAATTTAGCACTTCAACTTCTTCATCTAGAATTTCATTATACTTCTCTTCATTGGTATAATATCTTTCCTCTTTCTTAAATAGTTCTACAAAGTCATCACATAAATCTTTCAAGCTAAACATGTCTTGAAAGAAATTATTCAAATCATTTACATTTATATCTTCAAACTTGGTAACTAGAACTTTATCTTCTGCGTCCATGGTGTAGTCCATCTTGTCTCATCTGTTTAAATATTTAGATGTAGCAGGCATTCAGACAGACAATCACAGATAAAAGAGACAAAACAGACAATTCTATTTTTATCTTATTATACTTTTATTATAATTATAGTATAACAGACAATTCCTCTGCCTCATACAGACATGCTAATTTGTTATTTAAACGCCGCTAACAATGTTATCAGCATTTAATGGAGTACAGTCAACCTAAATTAAACCTTTCTATTCTTCTCAGTGCTGTTGCTAGAGAAGTTAGACAGCAGCTTAGTCGAGCCACCGATGAAACTGCTGAGATTGTACTTTATGGTTTGGTCTATTGGTTCCGTATTTGGGACCATGAGTATAATCTTCGACCAACCAAGTACTTACTTATGTGGCTCGACTTCCTTATTAAGGATATCGAGTCTAATTTGCTTGACTCCAAACCTTTGGTCTATTTGCTCAACCAAATCCGCACTGGTTATTATCAACCAGACATTGAGCACTTTAATTGAATGCTTTTTATCTACGTGTTTAAATAACAAATTTGTTTATTTTTAGAAATCAATAACAAAAAACGAATGACATTTTCTAAAAATAAAACAAACATAAATAAATTAATCAATTAATTGAATTATAATAATTCTGTTTTCCTCCTCTGAGGTTTTGTCTCTTCTTTAATTTTTTCTTCTTTCTGTTTCTTTTCCTCTTTTAACTCTTCAAGTATAAGTTGGTTCTTCTTCTTAAACAACTTAATCTTTTTTCCTAATTCATTTATTACTTCAATATGCGTATTTATTACATGGTTGAGCATATTGAGAGGTGTCTTTTCAAAAGACATCTTAACTCCTTCTGATAGTGTATAAGCAGTAATACTAATATCTTCTATACTTTGTAGTAACTGAGTAAAATCTGTAATAGTAATAGTCCTATAATCAAGTTCAGTTTCTTCTTCAGAATCATTAAATAGGTGTCTAACATTATTAGCTGATGTACCGTACATTGTAAGATCTAATGAGCATATCCAGATTGTAGGGTAATTAAATATTAGTATAGTTTATTGTTAAATTATTTGTTTTACTATTAACTTGAAATTATTCCACTCAAGATCTCGTCAGGTTGAAGTTTCCCGATTTTTTACAAAAAATTTTAATCAAAAAATGTTAATAAAAAAATCAAAAAGTCCAAATGTCATATCATTACTATAAATAGAATTTGTTAAAAATAACATAAAAAATATTATCAATTTGAGAAGAATGGAAGAAGAAAAGAAAAGATATAATAAGTATAAAAGAAGAAGGGAATAGAAATAAATAGAAGGATAGATTAATAAGAGATATAGAAATGTTAATAAGAGATATAGAAATGTTAATAAGAGATATAGAAGTGTAATAAAGAGAATATAAAGTGTAATAAAGGATATAGATTCATTAATAACAAAGAGGGGATCATTAATATCATACATACCATTTATAATGATATATATTAGTATAAATTGTGACTGTATGATGACGTGGCATTTGTATATATTCTTATTGTCTCACAATTATACTAGTCACAATGCGCCCTACGGGCGCATACGACGCTTCGCGTCGTGTGACTAGTATAATTGTGACAATAATTATATTGGAAAAGAGAATGTGACTGTTGACGTGGCAATCACAACTTATACTAATATATATCATTATACATAGTATATAATATCAACTAATGAATCTATATCTCTATTACACTTTCTATTAACATTATATTATTATTATTATTATTATTTTACATTTCTTATTAAACTATCAATTTTTGTATTTATTTTTAAAACTCTGGTAGAATATCATTTATATAATTGTATTGTCACCAAAACATAATAAAATATATACATGTATTATATAATACGTTTTATTATTAAAAGTAGAGTTTGATAGAAACATTAAAAATAATCTAATATGGTATTTATTTGTTTATCAATGTTCTTATTGTTTTTGAGATGTTACATTATTATAATTATTATTAATTTCATCATCACTCTCTATATTATCAGAGTCTTTTATCAATGTACTATATTGTGATTTTATATCATTATAATTCAAATTATTATATAATTAATACATAATTTCATTTGTCTAATTTGTAATATCATTATTGTTATATCTAAATCATTTTTTATTTATTTTAGTTTTCTTATTGATAATTTTTAATTAAATCAACAAGATATCATAACTTAAATAATTTCTACTTATCTTTATATTCATTAATTTCTATTGTAATATTCGTATTTATTAATTTATTTAAATATCTGTTTGTTATATTTTCATTTTGTACAATTACATCAATAATATGTTATTTCTTTTATATTATCATAAGATTCATAACCTAAGATGATTAAGGCACCATAAAATTATCAAAAATATACGGATAATGAATATCAAAATAATAAAAATGAATTAGTAATATAAAACATAATGAATAAAAGAATTAGAAAAGGTATTACAGAAATAAAAGAAACGAAAAAGAATATACAAAAAGATAATAATATATAATAGAATGAAAAGAAAGAAAAAAGGTATTGAATTAGTAGAAAAAGAATATAAGAAAGAAAATAATAATCAAAGAAGAAAGAATTATAAATATAAAGAAGTATAAAATGTTAAATAATTAAGTAATAAAATAATGATAAATAATGATAGAAGAAAATAAAAAAATAAGAAAGAAAATATGAGAAACAAATAAAGACAAATAATAGAGAAAGAAATATAGGAAAAAAAGATGAAATGAAGAAGAAAAGATGAAATAGTTAAGAATATAGAAAGGAAAGTAACAATAAAACAAAAAATAGAAAGGGTCAAATGAATAAAAAGTATAAGAGAAATAATAGAAATAATAAAAGAGATTGTCAAAATAATATATGCAGAATTTAATTAATTTAAAACAGAAATAGAAACAATTAATAAAGAAGAAAACATAAATAAAGGAGAATATAAATATGATAGTACAAAACAAGGAAAAAAATAATTAATATATATAAATCTTAAGAATAAGAAAAAAAAATATAATAAGTATAGATATATTGTTATTCAAAAAATAATACATTTGAAAAAAAGATATTAATGAAGAAGAAATAGAAGAAATAAGAAAAAGAAATTTAAAAAGAAATTTAAATAAAATAATAGAAAAAGAATAAGAAAAAAAAATGTGAGCATCAATTTCAGAGAGTAAAACTATACTGAGAAAGAAAATGATACAAAAGTAAAGAAACTAATCAGAATTACACTGAGTGATGATTATTAACAAATGAAAAATAATAAAACAAAATAATAAAATTCTTTATATATATTTAAAATAGAAAAATAATAAAATAAGAATATAAAAATGATGATAAAATGATAAATAATAAAGAAAAAGAAAAGAAAATATATGAATATACAAAAGAAAATAAATATTCTAAACACAAAGATGAAATGAAAAATATGATAAAAATAATAAAAATCTATAAAATTAATAAAAAAATGATGAAATAATTACAAGAATTAGCTGTAAATAATATAAATAAAGAAAATATATATTAGAAAATATATAAGATTATAAATGAATAAAGATAAAATAAAAATCAAAGAAGAAGAAGTTAAAGAAATAATTAAGAAAATAATAAAATAAAAAGCAATTAATTAAGTATTAATAAAACTTGTGACTATTATTCCTGAATTATGTGAGACTAATCCTGTCAATGAATCTTCATCATGTAATTCTACAAAATATATTTGGTTGTTGTAGAAATATTGTTCCATGACATCAATCTTGTTTTTAATTACAATGTTTTTAACTTCTTTTATATTATCAATTTCATTTTTTATTTCTTTAATTAATTTAATAATTTCAAAATTTACTAATTAATTTATTGAAATTACTACTGCAATTATTTTAATATCTTTTATTTTTTTCTATTTTCATTATCATATTCTTCATTTCTTTATATCATTTCTTTTATTCAAATATACTCAATTAATATTATGATATACAACAATAGAAAGGATCTTGAAGTATAAGAAAATAATAAATGAAATAGAGAAATTATAATAAAGAAATAAATAAAAAGAAGAAATGATAGAAAACACAATATCAGAAAATAAAGAAGAATAAAAATCACTTACAAAAATTACAATAAATTTGTAGAAAGTGAAAAAAAAATAAAAGAAAATACATTGAAAGAAGGTCTAGATAATAAAATATATGATATCATACAATGATACAAGAAAATCTATTTATCACAAATTATAAACTTTCAACTGTGTATAAAAATATAATAAAA
>NW_001854533.1:0-1231 GCF_000209125.1 Entamoeba dispar SAW760
TGTTTCTCAGAAGAACGAGCAAAATTTTATGCTGCTGAAATTGCCACTGTATTGATTCATATTCATTCATTAGGAATTATCTATAGAGATTTAAAGCCAGAAAATATATTACTAGACAATACAGGAAATATTGTTATCACTGATTTTGGATTAAGTAAACAATTAGCTGCTGGGGAAGAAACACAAACATTTTGTGGAACACCTGATTATTTAGCTCCAGAAATTTTAAAAGGTGTTGGTCATGGACCAGGAGTTGATTGGTGGAGTTTAGGAATTTTAATTTATGAAATGATTGTTGGTATTCCACCATTTTATGATGATGACGTATCATTAATGTATCAAAAAATATTAAAGTCACAACCTCATTTCCCTCGTAATATCTCTTATGATGCAAAATCTGTTATTATGGGTTTATTAGAAAAAGACCCAGCAGAACGTCTTGGAGGAGAAGATGTTATTCACATGGCTTGGTTTGATAATATTGATTTTGAAAAATTAAAAAGAAAAGAATTAACTCCACCATGGATTCCTCCAGTAAAAAGTCAAACTGAAACGAGTCAAATTGATGATGAATTTGTTCAAGAGGCTGCTGTTGATACTCCACCTTCTGAAGAACAAGAACAAAATAAAGATAATACATTTGAAGGTTTTACATTTGTACAAACCAATGCTATGGATGAACAACAATAAATAATACATTTGTTTGGGTAATTAAATGTTTAACTTAACTTATTTTTGATTATTTAAATTAAATAATACTTTTTCTGAATTTAAAAAATCTTCGTTTAAAATAAGAATATAAATATTTAATAAATTGAATTAGTTTTATATTAGCTTTTATAAAAGAAAACGAAATAATTGAGTTATTGGATAGAAGTTCTAGTGTGACAACCAAAAATATTCAAAGCGTTCAACAATTTTTCACGTTAAACTAATACACTTAATTAGTAATATGGTATCAAACTAATATTCTTAAAAATATGTTAGGTCCAAATAATAAAGAAAAGAAATAATTTAATTTAGATGTCGTACTAATAAACTTTAAGTTAAATAAAGTTTTAGTTCATTGTTTTAGAATTTACATTAAATTCTTAATTAATTGAATGATTTTATAAATAAAAATATTATGGTTTAGTTGAAAATTAAATGAGGTAAAGTAATACAATAAAACAATTATTATGAAAAAGATTATTATAATTATTTAACAATTAAAAACTTGGATATTATTAAA
>NW_001854532.1:0-1012 GCF_000209125.1 Entamoeba dispar SAW760
ATTATTTTAATAATTATTAATATCTCAAATGTACTGCGTCAAGAATTAATTATAACTATAACAATTACTAGTACACTAAAAGTTATTTGATATTTATTACTTTTTATAGAAAATGATTTAATTATCAATAATTAATAAATTATGTTAGAATGAATTGTTAAAAATTATTTTATCTATACTGCGTCAAGAATTAATAATAACTATAACAATTACTAGTACACTAAAAGTTATTTGATATTTATTACTTTTTATAGAAAATGATTTAATTATCAATAATTAATAAATTATGTTAGAATGAATTGTTAAAAATTATTTTATCTATACTGCGTCAAGAATTAATAATAACTATAACAATTACTAGTACACTAAAAGTTATTTGATATTTATTACTTTTTATAGAAAATGATTTAATTATCAATAATTAATAAATTATGTTAGAATGAATTGTTAAAAATTATTTTATCTATACTGCGTCAAGAATTAATAATAACTATAACAATTACTAGTACACTAAAAGTTATTTGATATTTATTACTTTTTATAGAAAATGATTTAATTATCAATAATTAATAAATTATGTTAGAATGAATTGTTAAAAATTATTTTATCTATACTGCGTCAAGAATTAATAATAACTATAACAATTACTAGTACACTAAAAGTTATTTGATATTTATTACTTTTTATAGAAAATGATTTAATTATCCATTTATTCATTAATCATTAAAATGAATTGTTAAAAATTATTTTATCTATACTGCGTCAAGAATTAATAATAACTATAACAATTACTAGTACACTAAAAGTTATTTGATATTTATTACTTTTTATAGAAAATGATTTAATTATCCATTTATTCATTAATCATTAAAATGAATTGTTAAAAATTATTTTATCTATACTGCGTCAAGAATTAATAATAACTATAACAATTACTAGTACACTAAAAGTTATTTGATATTTATTACTTTTTATAGAAAATGATTTAATTATCAATAATTAATAAATTATG
>NW_001854531.1:0-1210 GCF_000209125.1 Entamoeba dispar SAW760
AAACACAATAATATAGTGATAATAAATGCTCTTAATAAAATAAGAAAAAAAAAGAAAAAGAAAATAAAATAACCATTAAAAATAAGAAAATTAAAAGATGAATAATTAAAACAGAGATATATGAAATACATTATTTTTTAATAAATAAATAAAGAAATGAAAATTTCATAAAACAACAATTAAAAAGATGAAGAATAAAATAATAAATAAAGAATAAAGAAAAATAAAAGAAAGAGAATAATAAATTATATTGAATAATGAACAATATAAAAATAAAAGTAATTAATTAAATACTTTTCATTAATTTATTTCTTTAATTTATTTATTCTTTATCTTATTTTATTTATTTAATTTTTTGTTTATTTTTTTCATTTGAAATTAATATAAACAATTAAAATTAATGTAAGAAAATGGTATATTTGTATTAATTAAGAAATGATTAATTACATGAAATAATAAATTAAAATCGTGTAGTATTTATAATGATAAAATATCAACAAATGAACATATAATAATAAAATATAATGTAAATAAGAAAGTACAATTTGATAAACATGAATTAATAATGAACATATGTATTGATAATAACTAAATTAAAATATAAAATAAATATAATGAATGAAAATGAAATAGAGAATAAAACAAAAGAGAATAAAATGAAAATAATATTTCAATAAAATGAAATAAGTAAAATTAAATAAAGAATATAAAATAAAGAAATGTTCATTGTATTGAATCATCAAATAGTTAATAAAAATGAATATTTCATAAAATACCAGATATTTATACAGAATATAAATTAAAACAAATATAAATAATAAATGATATGAAAATAATATGTGTTAACAAGATAATTCTAGTATTTACTAATGAATTTAAAATATATATATTTCTCCTTGAAAAAATAAGACGATTAATAAACTAAAATGAAAGTAATTTCAGTGGTAATAACAATAAAATGATTATTTAATAAAGAAACAATAAGAATGATAAAAGAACATCGTACAAATAATTCAACGAGAAATAAATGTAAAAGATATAATAATTATAAACATGAATAATATAATGAAGTATTGTTGATAACATGGAAGTGAATATAAAGATATAGAATTACCTCATATAAATGACTCCATACAGGGTGAAAGATGTGATATAATTTCACCTGAGTAAATTGAAATAAATAAAACAAGATCTACTCTTACTTATTTTA
>NW_001854530.1:0-8330 GCF_000209125.1 Entamoeba dispar SAW760
GAGACAAATACATATGGATGTAAAAGATGTAAAGAAAGATATTATTTAACAAAAGACATGAAATCGTTTAAAATGTGATGATAAATGTGAAACATGTTATGGAACATCTACATATTGTATGAGTTGTTCTAATGATAAATATTTAAGAAATGATAAAACATGTCAATCAAATGAAGAATTAAATGGAACATGTTTACGAATATTAGCAGATGGAAGTGGATGTGGAATATGTCATAAAGGATATTATAGAAATGGGAAAGGATGTTCAAAATGTGGAAAAGAATGTTTAACATGTAATCAAAAAGATAAATGTATAAAATGTGGAGAAGGATATTTTATGAGTTCAACAGGAATATGTAAATCAACAACAACAATTAAAGGATGTAAAGGAGAAATAGATAAAGAATATGGATGTAGAGAATGTTTAACAGGATATTATTTAATAAATAAAGAATGTTCAAAATGTGGAAATAAATGTATAACATGTTTAAATGAGAAAGAATGTAATAAATGTGAAGAAGAATATATAATAATAAATAAAGAATGTATTCATTATTCAAATATTAATAAATGTAAAGAAACAAAAAATAATAAATGTTCAAAATGTTCATTTTGGTATGGAATCAATGAAGAAGGAACAAAATGTAATAAAGAAATAGTATGGTGGATGATAATGATTATTATCATCATTATACTTATTATCATCATTATAATAATTATAATTATAATAATAATGATTAATTACATTATAAAACGCAAAGAAAAGAAAGAACAAGAGAAAACAACAACAATATTTAAAATTTCACAATCAAATATCAAATTCATAACACTTGGAGATGGAATAATAACAAATAAAAAAGAAATAGAAATAGGAGAAGGAGAAGAAATTGAAGTAAATAAAGAAATCAGAGAATTAATATGTATTGGAAATGAAAAGAAAGAAAAAAAGAAAATACAAATAAGTAGTAAAGAAGAAAATGAAAAATACTCAATTAGAACAAACCCAAATATCATTACAATTGAAGGAGGATATGCATGTGAATTTGAAATATTCATTACAATCAAATGTACTACTAAAATTAAAGAACAAATAATGATAATTAGTAAAACACTTAATAAAACACAAGAAGAAATAATTAAAAGTATTTCAATTAAAGGAGAAACACAAATATCAACACGACTTGATCCAGATGAAATAAAAGAAGAACATAAAATAGGAGAAGGATCATTTGGAATCGTATATATAGGAGAATTTAGAGGAAGTCAAGTAGCAATTAAGAAAATGAAACAAATTGATAAAGATGAAAATAAAATGAAAGAATTTGAGAAAGAAGTAATGATGTTAGATAAATTTCGAAGTGAATATATCATTCATTTTTATGGAGCAGTATTTATTCCTAATAAAATATGTATGGTAACAGAATATGCAAAATATGGATCAATACAAGATTTAATTAATAAAAGAACAAACACGGAAATACCAAATAAAATAAGAATTAAATTCATGATAGATGGAGCAAAAGGAATTTCATATCTTCATTCAAATGGAATAATACATCGAGATATTAAACCAGATAATTTTCTTGTTGTAACACTTGATGATAATATTGGAGTTAATTGTAAATTAACAGATTTTGGAAGTTCAAGAAACATTAATATGATGATGACAAATATGACATTCACAAAAGGGATAGGATCACCTATTTACATGGCACCAGAAGTATTGAAACGAGAACATTATAAAATGGAATCAGATATATATTCATATTCAATAACAATGTTACAAATCATTACATGGCAAGATCCATTTCCTAAAACATTATATCCACATCCATGGGATATAGCAAATACAATATCAACAGGTAAACGACCAAAAATAATACAAGAAGTTAAAGAAGATATTAAAGAAATTATTGAAAAAACATGGAAACAAGAACCGAAAGAAAGAATAAGAATAGAAGAAGTAGTAAGAATGTTAGAAAGTATTGAAAATAAAGAATGAAAAGAAACATAAAAGAAATAGAATTAATATATTTCATTTAATTCTATTAAACAATTTAATTTTATTAACATATTTTATCATTTTATTTAATTACAAATAAAGAAATGAACAATAAATAAATTAAAATAGAATACATTCATTCAAAATAACTATATAATAAACAAAATGAAAAATAGAAGAATAAAAAGATACTAAATAACAAGATTGAATACATAAGTATAAATTATAATATAATAAATTTATTTTAATTATATTTGATAGAAATATTAATTGAATTATGAATGATAGAGATATTAATTAAATGATGTGTTTGTTATTTTAATTTTATTATTGATATTGTTTTTATCTTCTTTTCTTTTAATTATAATTTTCATGTTTATCATATAATTTAATTAATTTGTGAATTGAAGATACAATATCAGAAACATAACACAATTAATAAAATGAAATTAAACTTCTAATATCATTATTTATCATTATTTCTTTTATTAAAAATAAATAAATTATTGTTTAATTAATATGATTATTGTTATTCTTCACATTATTAAAATACATTGATGATGTTTAATGATATTTTATAAATCAATGAATTAAATGAAGAAGATTTAAATTGTAGAATATGAAATAAGAATAAAACAAAAGAGATAAAATGAATAATAAAAATGATAATAGATTTAATGATATAAATTCATAAATAAATACATAATTACAATGAATATTAATACAATGAATAATAAAGAATAAAATAATTATAATAAAATGAATTATCAAAACAATGAAATGATGAATATAAAAATAATTATCATTATTTAATTTATTTATTATTATTTCTTATTTAAATATTCTTTTCTTCATATTATTATCATATTTTATTTCTTTATTCTCTCTTTTATTTCTTTTTATTTATTTATTATTTTTGTTTATTATTTATTTCTTTTATTTTATATCTTCTTTTCTTTATTTTTATTTTATTAATTTCATTTTCTTGTTTCATTTGATTTATCATTGTTTCTTCTTTTCTTTATTCTATTTATGTTCTTTATCTATTTATTTATCATTATTTATTATTATTATCTTTGTTAATGTATTTATTATAAATATAATGTAATTTTATTTTGTTTGTTAAAATATCTTAATTATTTCTTATTTTGTTATTTGTTCTTTATTTTTATTTCATTTATCTTTTTCTAAACTTATCATTTTATTCTTATTCTTTTAATTATTCTATTTTACTTTATTCTCTCTTATTTCTCTTCATATTTTATTTTCTTATATATTTTACATTTTCTTTTATCTTTCTTAATTATTCTTTATTTTCTCTTCTTTCTAATTATCTTTCTTATATTTCTAATTTTTCATTATTATACTTTCTTTATACTATTTTATTTTCATCTTCTAGTTAAATTACATTCATTTTATCTTCTATTTTCTTAAAATTATTTCTATTCTTGTTTTTATTGTTTCTTCTATTTCTTCGTTTGTTATTTGTTTATTTTATCTATTTGTTGTTTTCTGCTTCTTCTCTTTTGATTTTTTCTATTTTTGTTCTTTATTTCTCTTATTCTTTATTAAAACATCAATTGATTTATTTATTTCAATTCATTGTTACTTTATTTCATTATTATAATTTCTTGTGGTTATTCTTTAATTCTTTTCTTCATCTTTTAAAATATTCAATTTGATGATATTATTGATTTATTCAAAATAACTTATACTCATTCATTAATGTGTTAGTTATTATTATGTTGTGCATTTATAAAAACATTCATTTCTTATTTATTTGTTGATGATTGTTAATGATATTATTCAATATTCTAATCAATCAATTTATTTATATCCTAATTCTACTATTATTGTTAATATTAATTTCACTTAATAAACACAATTATCTAAAACAACACTAAATTCACTCATTGGTATTTGTGTATTAATTGATATTAATGATGAACATCTTTTAAAACAACACTTCCTTGTTTTAATGATTAATATTGTTAATAATTTCTTGTTATTCTAAAATATTATTTAAAATTACTATTTATCAATTGATTTAACTTCTATTAGTATTGTATTTCATTATTTATTTCTATCTTCTATTGTGTATTCTATATTTTAAATATATTTCATTCTTCTTTTTATTTTAAATATGTTGAATTTAATATTTATTTATTCTTCCATCACGAAATATTTCATCATATTTATTATAAATATGAAGTGTTTCAATATTATCAAATAATTTACTTGAATAATGATTTAAAGAATTGGATTAAAATGAAATCATTCAATATTTCATTGAAATCTTTTAATTCCAATTTCTAAATTAATAAAATCTTTAATATCATTAAAATATTTTGATGTTATCATTATTTCATTATATCCTAATTTCATTATTGATTTATTATTTATTAGTTTGATTGGCAACGAAAAAAAGCAAATAAGAGAAAAATGAAGAGAAAGAATGATATAACAGAAAAAAGTGAAATTAGGAAGTAGAAGAAGATGAAAAGAATAAAAGTAGAATGTTGAGAATATAAAATGAAAGAAGATAAAAATGAATAATTCAAAATGAGATAATAAATGATGAAAATAATGATGAAATAATGGATGTATTTTTTATTATAGAAATTAGAAATATGCAATAAAAAAGCGTTTAATTTATTGATACAAATTATTTAACATTATTTTATTTATGCAATTTATTTTATTCTTTTTTATTTTTATAATTTTTATTTATATGTATTATTTATTATCTTTTTTCTTTTTAATATATTGATTATTTTATTTTATTATTTATTATTCTTTTATTTATTTTTCTCTATTCTTTTATTTGTTCATTTTTATTATATTTATGAAATATTTCATTATTATAAAATAATTTTATTATTTAATTATTTAAATGATTTAAATTAAAATGAATTTATTCTATATTTCATTGATTTCTTTTATCATTATTTTATATTTTAATAATTTCTTTAATATTATCATTTTATATTATTATATTTATTCTTTCATATTTTTATTATTTATTATTATTATTATATTTTTCATTTCTTATTTTATTTTATTTTATTATTAATATTATTTATATTTCTTTTCTTTCTTATTATTCTTCTTTATTCTTATTATTTATTTATTTCTTATTTTTCTATTTTATTTATTTTCATTTGATTCATATTTCATTTCTTGTTTTGATTATTTTGATTTGATTTAATTTTTATTATTTAATATATTTTTGATTATTAATATTTATTTATCATTTATTTATTATTTGTTTTTATTATTATCATTTGATTTATATTTATTATTTATTTCTTTTATTATCTTTCTTTTCTTTATTCTTTATATTATATTCTTATTTTTTATTATTTATTTTTGATTTTAAATGATTGTTTCAATATTATCATTTTATTTATATCTATTATATTAATCTTATATCATTAATTTCTATTATTAAATATTAAATAATCAATGTCATATAATAAAATAATTTAAATAATATATCATTATAAAATTAAATGATTAATAAATGATTTCATAATAAATATTAAATTCATGAAATATTGAATAATATAATATAAAATGATAAATAAAAATAAAAATGATAATAATAAATAAATAATAATACAAAATATAAATAATAATAAATATAAAAATGATATAATACAAATATAATAATCAAATTAATATATAAATAAAAATAAATAATAATAATAAACAAATAATAAAATTGAATATATTTCTTATTAAACAATCGAATAAATAAAATAAATAAAAAAGATAAATAATAACAGAATAAGAATAAAAGAAATATATATAATAAATAAAAATAATAAAAAATAGATAGAAAAAGAAATAAAAAAATAAAATATAATAAACATAAAATAATAAAAGAATAATAAGAAAAGATAAAATAAATAATACAAATAAATAAATAATAAAATAATAAACATAATATTTATATTAATAAAATATTAATTAATATAATTAATAAAATCAAATATAACATATATAAATAATAAATATGATAAATAAGAATAAAATAAACACAAAAATAAGAAATAAAATAAATAACAAAAATACAAAAACAAATATATTCAAATAAAAAATAAAATAATATAAAAAAGAAGAGAAAAGAAGAAAAATATAATATATAATCAAATATAAATGTTATATGATTAATATATAATTGTAATATATAATAAATAATAATTTCATATAATATAGATAGAAGATATAAAAATTAAATAAATAATAATAAATAATAAAGAAATAATAAGAGAAAAGAAATGATATAATAATAAATAAAATATATAAAAGAAATAATAAATAAAATCAATATAATATAAATAAAATAATGATAAATATAAAGAGAAAATAGATATAAATTATAAAAAATATAATCAAAATAAAAATAAGATAAAGAAATGTATTAATATATAAGAAATTATATATAAATAAAAATATAATAATATATAAAATAAAATATAAATAATAATAATATCAAACTAATAAAATATGATAAATATAAAATATAAAGATAATATGATGATATATATAATATAATAATAAAAATAAATATAATAATAAAATATATAAATATATAAAATAAAATACATAAATAAAATAATAATAAAATAATAATAAAAATGTATACTTACATTGAATCAAATATCATTTCTGAATCATTTATAATTCAGAACAATTAATCATAAAATGATATAAAATATAAAGAAATATAAATGAGTATAGAATGATTATTTAATTTACTTTTTTATTTTTTATTTTTTTAGGAGCAAAATAATAAAAACTATTATTTTATTGATTCAAAATATTTTGCCCTTTTCTTTTTGGAGTTTTTTTATTTAGATGCATTGTTTCTTTGCTTATTTTGGTTCCCTATCATCAACATTGTTTAAATAATCTTTATTGATAACACATCATGTATTCAACTCAAAAGTATAATGATAAATATATTGTATCATAAGAAATAATAATACTACAATCATAATAAATAAATAATCTTATATCATAATAAATAATAATCATTATTGATAATACTTCCATAATAATTAGTCATAATAAAAATAAACAATTAGTGTTATGTTATCTCACCAAAGGGATATCATAACCAGAAGATAATTAGGTGATTTGAAACATGGAAATATTAGTTATTTGTGTTGTGTATCTGATATACCATATTCGAATCATAAAGAAGAATATAATAATAAAATAAGATATAATCATTCTTATTCTTATTATTTATTATATTTTATATTGATTTTTATCTTTGATTATCATCATTCATTTCTTCTTTTTGTCAATTTTTTCTTTTCTAATCATCATCCATTTCTTCTTTTTATTCTTTGTTATTCTTATTTTATATTAGATGATATTTTATCATTTTATATTTGTTTATATTGTTTGTTTATATTTTATTATTATTATTTATTGTTGTTTATCTTATATCATTTATTTATTATATGTTGTATTGATATTTAACAATGTTAATATGAAATGAATAATAATGAATAAATATAAAATAAGAATAAAATGATATAAGAATATAACATAAATAATAAAATAAGAAATATATAATAGATATCAAGATAAAAGAAGATGAATAAAATAAATATAATGTAAAATAATATAAATAAAATAAAAAATAAATAAAAAAGAATAAAATAAATATTTTATTATATTTTTATTTATCTTTTATTCTTATTTCTTTTTATTATTTATTAAATTAACACATTGAATATGATTATTTCAAATAAAATAAAACAATAATGAAATATGTCCATTTTTATATTCATCATTTCATTAATTGATAGATGAAATGTTCATATTCATTTATTGATTTTATTTTATATTCTTTTTTAGTTTTCAAATAAATAATAATGAATAAAAATCATTTCATTTCAATTACAATAATTCGTTGTGGTGTGAAATCATGTTTTCCACAAAGTGCATTTGATATTCCTTTATATGAAAATGATTGTTGATAACACCATGAATATGTCTTATAATTTTCTTTATAAACAGTAATATCACCATATCCAAATGTAAACAAACAATTACTTGATTGATTACATAAATAAAATGCATATTGTGGTTCTTTAATATCAAATTTCATCATTCCTTGTATTCTTCCATTTGATTCTAATGAAAATAAAAATGATTTTGGATCATTTATCCAATTATCAACTTTATCAATTTTCACATTAATATATCCTCCAAATTTATTTCCATTTGTATCTTCAATAATAATTATTATATGTTCTTTATTTATTATTCTTTGATTAAATACTGATGTATCTTTATTCCAATTATC
>NW_001854529.1:0-20796 GCF_000209125.1 Entamoeba dispar SAW760
TAATAGTATAAAAGAAAAAGAAGAAATAAAAATAAAACAGAATAATAAAGTTAATAAGAAATAGATAATAAAAAAGATATAAAAATAGAATAAGATAATAATTAAGAAATAGATAAAATTTAAATATATTAAGAAGAAGATATTTAAATAAAACACAACAATGATCACAAAAGGAGTGTGATGACGTGGCAACTAAAAATAGAAATAGAACATGACGTGGATACACGTCAAATTTATAAATAGAATGAATGACGTGGTAACACATCAATGAGGTTAAATAAAACTCAAATGACGTAATCAATACGTGGATAAAACTCAAAGAATTATGGGATGAATAACACAAAAATCTTAAAAAGTCAGATGAAAATCTAAAAATCTCAAATAGAAAAGTCAGCTGACTAAACTGACCAAAATTATAGTAAATAATAGTAAAATATATAATAAAATATAATAAAAATATATAGTCATATATAATATATATATATATTTTGGACCTCAAAAAGTCAGAATAGGAATAAAATTGACTCACTCGATGACTATATTGGGATGAATAACATAAAATTCCTTTGCTTGATTTAATGTTATCAGTTATCAGGAAATCGTTACATGCACTCCCCTTCGGTTGTTATTTCACTCTTATTTTCCTGACAACTGACAACGTTAAATTTTCACAAAGAAATTAAATTAAGAAGTTTTTGAAAGGAGTGTTGTTAAGTTTAACATGGATTTCAAAATAGTTGAATTAGCTTTTGGTGGATTTGAATGAGATTGTGAATCTATTATTAGTTGTAATTCTTGGTCTCCTGAAGGTTGATTTGTTGAATCTCCTTTGTTTGTTAAGCGTAGTACATCTACACTTGTGGATGATGATGCTACTATTAATAAGTCGCATTCTGGAGGTATTGGTCTAAAAGTTGTATAACTTCCTTCGTATATTGGTATTAAATCGGAAGAAGGATTTATTAAAATTTGAAAAACTATTTGACTTCCTTTATCGAATGGGATTGTTGGTTGAATATTTTCTGATGAATTATTGTGGAATAAACCGATATGTATATTTGATGTTGCGTCGTACATTAGTGCTCCGTAGTCGGTGTCATTTTCTAATGCTGTTGATAGGAATTGGCGGTATGTTGCTATTGTACTAAATGGTATTATTTGAGTGATGTTTGTTGTTGTATTGTCTGCTGTTAATGCTACTCCGTTGAATTTTATGAAGTTGTATTGCGGATTTGGATTACCAAAATTTTCTAGTCTATATGTCGTTTTTTCACTTATAATATCAAAGTAAGTTTGTCCTGCATCAGTGATTTCTCTTGCTAAGGCTGTGACGTCGTATATTTCTTCCATTAAAATGAAAATAAGAGATTAAAAAGTTAATTAAAAATTGTGGGATAAAAGAAGTATAAGTCTATAAAGTCTCTTGGTTCTGAGAATTCTTCTACATATGAAACAAATAATGCTCTGTCATTTTTTGATGAGTCCATACATCGTAATATAACTGTTGAAGTATCTTCTTCTAATACGTGAACCCATGTAAGTACTCCATTTCGTATTGGAATTGATGTTGATCGTTGTAATTGAATGTATGCTTCATTGTCTGAACCTTTCCACATTATTAAGAATGGCCATGAAGAAGATAAAGTTATTGATGCAGTGTCTGAATATCCTATAAATCTTCCCCATCTATTTGTCCAGTTGATATTGGCTTCTGTTGTAGGTCCATAAATAATTGTTGTTGATATTTCTCTTAGATTTTGTATATGAGAAACGTTTAAATAATAACAATTTAATTTATCTATAAAGTACTGTAAAACATTTACATTTATTGTTACTTTAGAAATACCATCTGTTGAAGGATTTGGTGTATATTCATATGTTCCATTATCTGAAATATTTGCTATTATTTCATTGAATATTGGTTGTGGTACATTTATATTAATTGTTGCTTTAGATATTCCATCATAATTTGTATCTGGTAGTAGTGTTTGTGTTCCTCTTGTTGTGTAAGTAATTGTTTTTTCTTGTAATGATTGTTGTGGTACAATAATGTTAATTTTAGCTTGTGATATTCCATCATAACCATCATCTGGTACTAAATCTTTAATACCATTTGATGTATAAGTAATTGTTTTTTGTTGTAAATTAGATGAAGAAGGAAAATTGTATAAAGTATATTTATTTTTTTCTGAAATGATATTAAAAGTATTAGAATTTGTTGTTTCTAATTGGTTTTTAATATCTGTTATGTCATATAGTTCTTGCATCTTAACTTATTATTCATTTAGATGAGATCTGCTGCTAATTCCACGAGTGGTCGTGATGCTTTAAAACCGAAAAAAAATGTTGATGTTGTTAAAAGAAGTACACAACAAGAGTTAACTGCTACTATTCCAGTGAGTGATTCATGGGAAGGTAAAATTGATATTACTGGTGTTACTGGAATGGGTAATGATGTTCATACTATTTTGGTTCATTGGGATTATTAAGTAAAAGTCTTGTATTTAGAGAATTATGCGATTGTTTTGATCAATTTAAAATTATGGATGTACATATTTGTGGTGATGTTACTAAAGGTGTAAGTGCTAAAGTTTCATTTAATACTGTTTGGAATACAAATTATGCTTATAGAGTAAGTACTGATAATGGTGTTAATTATACTTCTTATACATATAATGATTTTATTAAATTGATTACTACTGGTGATTTGACTGAAGCTGATCAATCAAATAACTTACTTACTTATTTAAATACAAATTATTCATATGGTAAAACTATTAATAAACCTTCTGATGAACAAGGAAGTATTGTTACACAAGAAATAACATTTCCTTGTATTTATGGAATGGCTGCTAGACGTACAATTCCTAATGGATTTTATCAAAATGTAATTGGAAGTAATACTTATTATAGTGAACCATCTTATGATGAATTTTCTTCTTATTCTTCTTATATTTATCAATCTAAAATGCCAGGTGCACCAATGCATTTATCATTGGATATTCAAGGTGTTAGTAGTAGTGAGAAGATGATGACGATTCCAACAATTATGAGCGGCAAATTATATGAATTTAAACCAGAATTACAAAATGGTAGATTTATTCCTTGTATATTATACGGTGCAAAAGCTCAATTGCCTGGTATGACTGGTGATGAAAATAATCGTATGTTGAGTGTTGTTCAATATTTTGATGAAAATCAATTAGAATGGAATACTGCTTCAAGTGTTAAACAAACTAATACGGTTGTTCTTGAGAAAGGTGCTGAACCAACTGAACAAGCTCCTAATGATTTATATGCTATATTAAAAGCTGGTGTTAAAATAGAAATAACTGAAATCAGAGGTACCAGACTCGATTTTATTGATAATAATCAATGGACTGCTTATTTGAATCAAGTTAGTACTAATGCTAGTTTAACAATTAATGATAGTTATATTCTTAAAGTTATGGGATATATTACAGTAAGATTTAAGCAATTGAGAACAACTAAGAATGAAATTGTTGAATCGTTTTCTTTCTTACATTGGTATATTTCTGATGGTTCAAGTGTATTAAATGAAATGATTCCACTCACAGGAGAAGGACATTATGAAAATGATTATATGTATTTTGATATTTATATTAGAAAACCTAATGAGAGTTGGAATAGTGCTATTACTAATGCTTCTTATAGTAACAATGATTATGTTTATGCTCTTGTTATGGGAAGTGTCAGTAATGCTCTTAGAATTTATTCTTATTGTGTTGCTAGTGATTCCTCAGATTTTGATATGACTAATTTCTTTGATGATGTTATTGGCAGTAGTTATGAAAACAACTATTCCATTGCTGTTGGAGTTAATTATAAGAATGGCGTTATTAGTAATTCTGGTAAATTCGCTGTTAATGGTGGTGGACTTAATATTGGAAGATCTACTTCTGATGATTATATTGCTGCTGTTTTTACGAATAATAATACATCCATTTCTTCTACTTATGTTAGTAAAGTTGATTCTTTATCTGGTAAAACTGTGCCTTTGTTATATGTGAACTAATTGATCTATTATTTTCATTTGGTTATGCCAAGAAGAATGAGAGGTAGACGTACTATGAGAAGAAGAGGAAGAAGAAGTACTTTAAGAAGACAAGCATTTGGTAATTTTGCAAGTGCAATGCAACAAAGAGATTCTACTAATGTAGTAATTTCTGTACAAGAAGATGTTAATATTAATGTACCTATTGGTTCAAGTGAAGCTACATTAATTAGAAATGTAAATGCTATTCTTACTTCTACTCAATATTTTGAAAATTATATGGGAATGTATGATCAATATAAAGTTAATGCTGTTAGAGCATCACTTGAAATGACATTTATTGGTAATGGTTTATTGAATAGTGCTACTTTCCCTTCTATTTGTACTGCATGGGATAGAAACGGTGTTAAAATTAAAGTAGTTGAAGTTAATGGTACTAAATATTTTGGAGTACCTGATTATGGTGTTGTATCAAGTTATTCATCTGCAAATGAAAAGACATTGTATTATGGAAGTAGATGGGGTGTTATTAGACAATTAGATGCTGCATCAATGATGGAGAAATCAATGTATTTACCAACAACAAATACGAAACAAGTATTATCACAAGATAATATGTATAGTGCATGGAATCCTCAATTACTTATTTCACTTAAAGCTCCACAAGCTGTTGCTGCTATGAATGCTTGTACTTTAACTATTCATTGGCAATTTGATGTTACATTAAGAGGATTAAGAAAAGTTCTTACTCCAAATGCTGAAATATTTAAACCATATTCTGGATTTATTGGTTATGCTAAAAATAATATGGGATTAGTTGTTCCTTCTGCTGCTGATTCTTCTACTTATATTGTAGTTGGAAATGCTGATAATAGTAATAAACCTTCTATTAATCCTGATACAGTATTTAATAGTGGTGATCAAACATATAGTAATGGAGGAGTTGTATTACCTAATAATGGTATGCCCGAGTCAAATCCTAATCTTTAATCTACTTATTTTTAATGAATCGTTATTTTGATGTTATACAACCTCATTGGAATCGTTTTAAACGTAAAAATTTAAGACGTGGTTATAAAAGAAGAATTTATGATGATGAAGAATATCACACTAATTGGTCTGGATATCGTACACAATTTAGATATAATAGACAACCTATTGATAATGAAGTTCAATTTTATCGTTACGGTGTACGTCCATATGTACCTTATGATAGTTATTATAAAAAGAATGATGAAGAAGAAGAAAAAGAAAAAGTTAAACCTCGACAACCATTAAGTGAGTATGAACGTAATAAACTTAAACAAGAAATGAGAGATGAAATGAAACAACAAATCAGAGATAATAATAAACAACAACAACGTGTTAATCAGTCATTGCAACAACAAGTTAATGATGCTAATCGTATTGCTGCTGAAGCTAAATTAAAAGCTCAAATTGCTGATAGTGATTTAGATGAATATGCTGAACGTACTGAAAAACGATTCAATGATTATAGACAGAAGTTTATTACATATGATACGTATCAAGAAACTCTTCAAGATCAAATAAATTATAATACAAATGAAATACATGATATTAAAGAAGCTGTTAAAAAAGGTAGTTTAGATCAACAAGAAGCTAATAGGAGAATTAAGAAGATTAAGAATAAACAAAAACAATTGGAACAACAACAGATTGAGCTTAATCGTAATCAAAATATGTTTATTACTAAAGATGAAATGCGTGCTTATCAGAATTATGTAAATTCTAAATTTGATCAGACGGATAATCGTTTACAGGAATTGAGTTATTATGTAAATAATGTTAAAAATACAAATGAACGTATTGATGGTATTGAAAATATATTGGATGCTCATCGGTCTTCAATGGGACAGTTAATGAATATTATTTCTAGGAATAAACAAGAAACTGATGCTACACTTGCTACTTTAAGTAATGAAAATAAAATGTTATTTAGAGGTCAAAATGATCTTGCTAGAGCTATTACTCAATATGAAGGTGAAAATCAAATTCTTAGGAAGACCGTGTTTGATTTGACTAAATACTTGACTAATTTAAAGGTTGTTAGTCCCGATCAATATAATCATGAACGTGATCAGATTATGAATTATATTCAATCTTTGAATGAACGTATTGATTATAATCAGCATTCTCTTGTCGTCGCTAAAGATAATCAACAACATTTTGATAAAGATTTTGATTATATGAAACAGAATGCATTGGTTATTGAACAAAAGGTTAATAATGAAGTATTTAGACAACAAACTAATGATGTGTATTTTGATAGATGGAAACCTATTATAAGTATTTGTAATAAAGTAGGTGGAAATTTAAAAATTGATAAAGATGAATTATATAAATATGTTTATAGTATTTCTGATCCTGCTGAACGTAGTAAAGTTATAAGGACACTTGATGCACAATTTGCTGCAGTTGCTAGAGGTTTTAGATTGTATAATCAAAATCCTAATGCTGATATATCAAATATGGTTAATAATATTAATAATATACAGACTGCTTATGGTGAAGGTAATAGAGGTTATAATGCTGCTCAGAATTATAAAGAAGGTAAACAAAAAGTTGTAGTTGTTATTCCTGTTGCTACGCGTGCTGATAAAGTTCATGTATCTCAACCTGAAATAGTTGAAGATAGAGAATTTGCAAAGGCTTTTATTGGTAAGAATCGTATTGCTTCTCAAGCTTTTACTGGTTTTAAGCAACAACGTTTTCTTGAATATAATGCTGAACGTGGATTATTTGATGAAGTATATAAGATTTTTTCACAAGTTGAAAAGAAAGTTGGTGCTCATGAAGGTAGAGTACACAAAAATAATAAATATACACAACGATATTTTGAGACTGTTGATTATGTTATAAAACAATATACTGATCCTTCTGCTAATTCTAATGATCGACGACAAGCATATGAACTTCTTAAGAAGGATGCTACTAATTTTATGAATGCGTATGATTCGGCTACTGAACATGATAATGTTTCTAAACAACAACAATTGTTAATTGAAAATGGCGTTCAATCTGGTTCTTTGAGTCTGGCTTTACGTAATCCCAAAGTACAAGAGAATTTACAAGAATATTATAGTCGTACTCAGAAAGATTATTATAATCAAGTTAATCGAGATGAACAAGCTAAACAAAATGGTCAAGTTATGAAGGTTGATAATACTGTTAAAAGTAATGATGATTATGCTAAAGATCTCATTAAGCCTAAGAAGAATAAACCTGGTTATAAACCAAGTGCTGTTGTAATGGAAGTTGATCCTGATTTATTGAATGATTTAAATATTGTAACTCCTGGTAATAAACAATTTGGTGTTACAATTGGTGAAGAAACTCAAGTTCCTACTCAATATTTAACTAATGTTAATCCTTTGTTACTTAAAGATAATTCTGATAAACTTAAACTTAAAGATAAACAGACTCAACAGACTATTGGATTTGAATATAAACAACCTCAAATTGGTTATAAACAAAAACAAAAACAAATTGATTATGAATATGAACCTCAAAAATTAATTGAATATCCTTATAAACAACCTCAAATAGAATACAAAGAAAAGAAACCTAAAATACAAACAGTTGATGGTGCTTCATTCGATCCATCTACTACTCAACCTCAACAAACTAATCCTGCTGATGATCCAAAATATAAAAGAAGACCAGAAGTAAGAAGATATATAATAAATTAATTCAATTAATTGTTTAATCGTAGATGATATCCATATCATTATCTTTTCCTCCGAATGGTCTATGTTCCATTGGATTGTTCATTTCTTCATCTTCATAATCTTCATCATCATCGTAATCATCAGATGAAGAATCCATGTGTCTTGCAAAGTAACTATTTCTCTGTTTTTCGTAAGAAGACATGGTCTCTTTTTCGAAGTCTTTGAAGTCTTCTTTTGGTATTCCAAGAGGATTGGAAGATTGATATTCCTCTAAGTCATTGTTCCACTCTTCTTGCATACTTTCATTGTCTTGTTGTGATTCTCTTAGCGTTTTTTCTAAGCGAGGATTATTCTTTTTCTTTTCCTTTATCTTCTCGTCTAAGTTGGATAAGAAATCATCATCATAGCCCAGTTCTTCCAGTAGTGACGTCACTCTATTATAAAACGAGACGTGCTCTGGTGCGTATTCTTCTTGTATAGTAGTATCTTCATCTTTTTCTTCCAAAGCATTGTATTTCTCTTCGAGGTCCTTTTGGGGGTCGTAATTTGTTTCTTGTTCTTGCATGTTTTCTGATGAATTTTCAGATTCTTGGGGGTCTTTATAAATCTTTTTATCTAAAAATACTGTTAATGAGTTTCTTCTCCACCATGAGTAACCTCCATTTTCTCTCATCAGATTTACTACGTTCTCGTACTCTTTTTGATTAAGCAAATGTATGCAAGGTCTCGCTGTTACTATTGCCTTTGAATACTTTATGTTTACGACGGTTTTCTTGTTTATTGTTGAAGTTATTGCTTTAATTAGACGAATGGTATTTTTATCGTAGTTAATATCGTCAAATAATATAAATTTGTAATGTTGTTCGTCGTCGTAAGTATCAAATAGCGAATCTCCGCGCAGCATAAACGTGTTATATTTCATAAATATTTCCTGAACAGCGAATTCTGTTTTCCCCGTTTTAGTCGATCCTACTATGAATAAATTGCCCATACGATAGCGATCTCCAGAGGCGCATTTTATCCATTTTCTAATTGTTTTAATTTCTTCCATGTCCTCTCTCCATGGTAATAAATCTGTTTTTGTGTACTGTTCCATATCAATTCTTCTTGCATTTTTTCTCATCCAACGTGCCTTAATGCGTCCTTCCTGTTGGATGTATTTTTCTGCATTAATTTCCATTAGGTTCTGTTCTAGCTCTTTATAGTCTCTATATGAATCCATGTCGTTTAAGGCATTGATCCAAGTCTGTTTGAGCTCTTCCTTTTTATCTGGATCTCCTTGGAATATGCCTTTGCCTTTCTTGGTTATATATTTTACTAGCGCGGAGATATCGCCGGTCCTGGAAGTGTATGAATTGACCCTTGAATACCAAAAGGTTTGTTTGGTTCCATCTGCGTGTGTTATAATGGGTCTTGCTTTAAACGACTTTGGACGTTTTAGCACTATTAGCATGTGCTGGTGTGGTCTTGGATTAATATCATCGTGTTCTACGGGAGACACGTGTGCGTACTGTACGTTGCTCGTTGCTCCCGCCATTCGATCGACCACTTCTTTAAATTGGATGTTGTTTTTTATCTCGTCTCCCCATAGAGTTAGATATAAATACCGAGACGTGAAGTGGAGTGGTTTGTTTGTTTTCAGAGCTTCATTAAGGTGTATAAAGTCGTTTCTCGATGGTTCTACCGTGAATTGATTTGTTGACATCTGTTTGTTATGTAAAAAAAAGTGGGTGTTTTTATATTGTCTGTTGAGGTTTTTGTTTACGTGGAATCGTGTTGTATATTACGTCAATGAGTGGAACTGGTATATTTAAACTCTGAAAAATATAAACTAAAAAATCAGTTGATAATGTCCAATTTTGCTGGTAATAGGGATGATATCCACTATGATGTATTAAGTAAAGATATTGCTGACGTTTTTATGGAAAGTCAGCGCGAACCTGATGTAAACAGTTTTGTTAAAAGACTGTATTATGTGATGAAAGAGCCCTCTTATCTGGACTGGAAATTAAATGTATCTGGTAAGATTGAAGATGATACTGAGAAAAGTGTTGTATTAAGGTCCAAATTGGAAAGTATTTTGCGAAGTGAGCGTATGTCTCAGTTTTTGGATGAAAACGGTGTTAATTTGAACTCTTATAATGCATGGGTAAAAAAGAAGTATGGTAAATGCGCCAAAAAGGACATAAAAATGATAGACTTGCCTGAATGGGTTAGACGATATTCCAAGAAGAAGAGAGATGATTTTGATGATGATGAAAAGGAACGTGGTGCTTTGCTTGGTAATGGTAAAAATTCTGATGAAGAAAAGAAGCCTAAAAAACCGGAAAGTGAAAATTGATTATTTTAATTGGTTGTTTATTTTTTTTTTTTTTTATTTTTGTTGTTTTGATTTATTTTGAAAATTGAATTAATTGGGAAACGTTTTTATCTAGATTTATTAAATGGTCGATTCTGTTGTTAGATGTGTTTCCGCTTTGCCTGTTAGTTGTTGTAAATCAAGTTCCTTTACTCGTCATATATTCTTGAGTGGGGGACTTGCAGTTGGTAAGACAACTATCCTTAATTATTTACGAAGTGTGTGTATTGATATGGAAGATGTGTTTTTTGTTCAAGAGTATATAGATTTTGATATTGATGGTGAATCGCGTTTAGAATGTTTACATCGTGGTGTGATAAAGAATTATCAATTCCAGAAATATGTATTAGGATGTTATAGAAAACAGTTTATGAAACAGGAGTTCAGGCGAGCAACAATTGTTATATGGGAAAGACATTTAAGTGAAGCTCTTAGTATATTTTGTGATGGTGATGAATCTCTCACCATTGAAGAACGTGAAGATATTAAAAATGATATAGATGATTTATGTGAAATGTATGATATTCCTAGCTTAGATAATATTAATGTTAAATTTGTCAAGGTTGATACGGCAGCAATCGAAATTAAACAAGTCATACAACTTTTATTAAATGGTGTTATTTATCCAATGTTAATGAAAAATTATAGACATGATTTATTTGTTTTGTTGTATTGTGGAGATTTAAAAGAACAGTTTCGCAGAGTATTACAAAGAGGAAGAAATGTCGAACTAGATATGTATAAAACGAGTGAGGATTTGCTTAAAATCAATGATACTTATTTTGAATTTTATTTAAAACATGATAAATTAATTAATTGATTAACTTGTTATTTCATTTATTTATATTATTATGAGTGATACAACTGAACGTATTTCTATGGATTCTTTATTAAAACAGCCGAAGATACTAAATAGAATATGTTATTCGATTGCTGCCTCTATTGTCTTATTAATACTAATGATTTTAATTATTGTTAGTCAGTTGATTATCAAATTCTTAACATAAAACGAATGATAAAAGTTAATTCAATTATTTTTTTCGGGCTTTGTTTGTTTAGAGCGTTTGGAGGAGCATCTTTTCATCACTTCTAGGACCTTTTTGTGTGTATTTAAAAAGTTTATAGCAGTCAAAGCTATATCTTCTATTAGGTATGCTTCTTTTTCTAGTATTCTTAAATATTTTTCATCTCCCAGTGTTGCTGTTTGTTCTTTCTTATATAACTCGGCTAAGTCTTCGCATAATTCCTGTACACCATCTAAGTCGATAAAGTAACTCGCTAATGTATTGACTTTTAGATCTTCTATTTGTAAAACTTCAATTCGTTCGTCTACTGTAATACTCATTTTGAATATTGAGTTTAGTCGGGGCGTTTTTATATAATTAAATACGTGTATTAACGCCGATAAACAGACATTTTACGTGGTATATTGTAATTATTTGATTATATTGTTTAATATACCTTTTATTATTTATTGATTGAAGAGACATTTTGACAGACAATTTTTATTCTAAACAGACATTTTTGTTGACTTTTATGTTCTTTTGGATAGTATAAAAATCCGTATTGTATATTTGTTGCCAACTAATCATTGAATTTAAAAACGGGAGAACTTGAAAATTTCATCA
This sequence comes from Entamoeba dispar SAW760, assembly GCF_000209125.1. NCBI lineage: Eukaryota > Evosea > Mastigamoebida > Endamoebidae > Entamoeba > Entamoeba dispar. The sequence goes on from NW_001854529.1 coordinate 11,692, forward strand.
ATGAGTAAGGCAATTTGCATAGATAAGTTAAAAACTTTAATCATTGAGCTTGCTGTGGATATAGATGACCGGTTAAAAACCAATCTTACAACTGATGGAAGAAGTCTGTTATATGCCATATCGTTTTGGGTCCATCAATTAATTTTCGTTAAGGAATATGAATATGATCCATGCTTAGATAATTATATTAGATATCTTCTTAATGATATTAAAAACTTCCTTGTTAATTATAGTAATATCGAACGTATTGTAGGTGAAATCGCTTTCTTTTATCACGATCTTGGAAATTTATGTGGTGATTCTAATTGATTCTTTTCGTTATTTTTAATTTTATTTTTAATGATATTTTTGTATTGTTTATATTTGTTTATAATATAATTTACTGTTTTTATTATACTTATTCCTATTTAATTAATATTTTTTTTATTATTTGATATAAACTTTATTTTATTCCTCATTGCTCTTACAATACTTCACCTTTCTCTCGTTCTTTATTCGTTTTTTGTATGTTTCTCTGCTTCTTTATGTTTCTATGTTACATTTTTTTTCTTATTTCTGCACCTTTCTTTCACCCTAATTCCTCACCATTTGAAATTTTTGAACGTTAATTTCAACCCTGCCACATATACATTATTATATAAACTAGGGTCAGCGATCTAATAATTCAGTTGCGCTGACTTTTGTGTTATACACCACTACAATATTTTATTAGACGTTTTGTGTTATTCTTTTTTGTTATTTATTATTTTAACTTCATATTTACTATTTAGTGTTTCTTTATTTTTCCCATAATTATTCTTGTTATTCATCCCAATATAGTCATCGAGTGAGTCAATTTTATTCCTATTCTGACTTTTTGAGGTCCAAAATATATATATATATTATATATGACTATATATTTTTATTATATTTTATTATATATTTTACTATTATTTACTATAATTTTGGTCAGTTTAGTCAGCTGACTTTTCTATTTGAGATTTTTAGATTTTCATCTGACTTTTTAAGATTTTTGTGTTATTCATCCCATAATTCTTTGAGTTTTATCCACGTATTGATTACGTCATTTGAGTTTTATTTAACCTCATTGATGTGTTACCACGTCATTCATTCTATTTATAAATTTGACGTGTATCCACGTCATGTTCTATTTCTATTTTTAGTTGCCACGTCATCACACTCCTTTTGTGATCATTGTTGTGTTTTATTTAAATATCTTCTTCTTAATATATTTAAATTTTATCTATTTCTTAATTATTATCTTATTCTATTTTTATATCTTTTTTATTATCTATTTCTTATTAACTTTATTATTCTGTTTTATTTTTATTTCTTCTTTTTCTTTTATACTATTATTATTTTTATATTTTTATTTCATGATTCGAAGGTAGCACGTCAGAGACACCACACAGATCCCTAAAATATTTCCATCCCTCGATTCCCACCAGTTATGGACTGGTTATGACGTTGCGTTTGGTTAGAAAAACATCTTACCCGGTACTGCAAGAATAGCAGTGTTTATTATGTATAATGACAGAATATCATTGACAATAAACGAATGGGTATTTATAAAGATGGTATTATTACTTGTTAGAATACAAGTATTATTTGATAATATAAGAAAGATTATCAAAGGAAAAGGGTCAAGTGGATGAGGCTAAAAGAATATTAGCCTAAAGCAATATAGTAATTATATACTCTCCTTAAAATAAGAAAATAAAGAAGAAGAAATCTAAACCCATCAAAATTAAAAAGAAATTAAATAATGAATATTTAAATAAGGGATGTTTAAATACTCTATTCCACATCAAAAATGAGAAAAGAAAATTCTCACCGTTCAACAACTAAAAGCAAAGAATAAGGCAATAGTTGAAGAACAAATACATTTAAAGCGAAAGGATGGGATTAGTCTCCCCTGAGCAAGGAACAATAGAAGATATTTCTATTAATACTTAATTAACTACTTTTTATTTTTATATTTTTATTTCATTGGAAATGAAATATATAAGTATTTTTATGTTTTTATTATTTAAAAATTATTTTCTAATTAATTATTAATATAAATGAAAATATAAATTATTCTTTTTGTATTAATTAAATGAATATGAAATAAAAATAAATATATATTTGATAATATAATAAACTATAATAAATCAGAGTTTATTTTTAAATGAAATAGATTATAAAATTATAAATATGAGAAAAGAAAATAATTGTTTTTGATATTAAACAATATAATAAACAATATTATAATATAATAAATAATATAAAATAAAATATTATATAAAATATAAATAATTAAATAATTAATAATATACCATAAATAATTTATCACACTATTATTAAATTGTACCATAAAAATAATTATGAAAAAAGAAATAAATAATAAATAAATATTTCTTATTTTAATAAATTTAAATTAAAAAAAGAGTTATAATAAAATAAATAAATAAAAATTAAAAATAAATAATAGAAAATAAATAAATAAAATAAATAAAAAATTATAATAAGTTTTATAATAATAAATAAAATCAATCAATAAATAAATAAATTAAAATAAATATCTCAAAGAATAAAAATTAAAAATAAAATAATAATCACTAGATCTTGTTTTTTTTCTATTACTTTACTCAGATGAGATTACATCATTTACTCTCTTCAGAGTCTTGTTCATGAAATACTTCTTTATATTCACCTCTATGGTCACTATACCATTTCATTATGTGTTTTTATGTTCTTAACCATTATTCTTTTATCATTATCTCCCATAAAATTATAATACATTGTTTTTAACATTCATACAAATTCTTTATTAAATAATATATTTATTAACATTATTAATGGAATTACTTTTACTTCTTTTAGACATTTCAAATTTATTAATGAATCCCAGATTTATCAAATACAATTATCATATCATTTATTATTTTTATTTGTTTTATCTTCTATATAATTCTGGTCTTTTAAAAAATCTTTTTTTAGTTTTATTAACTATTTCTTATTCTATAAAATGAACATTTCACTATTTTATATTCTTCTTTAGAATTTATTCTTTTCATTTATATTAAAGAATAAATTTATTTTCTCTTGTTTTCTTCTCCATTTCTTCATAATTCTTTATATTTATTTTATATTTTAATTTAACTCTTTTCTAATTATATTCATTTATTAAATCAGGTTTATTTATTTGTATATTCTTATTTATAATTTAATTTAATAATATATGTTTTAATGTTGTTATTTTATCATTATAAATAATAAATCATTTCTGAATATTATTTTATGTAATTAATGATTTGTTAATTAATACAAATGTACCATTTCCTTGCATTAATTTTAATTAATTATATTATTTTATATTACTATTAATCATTATTTTAATTGTTAATTTTTTTTATCATTCATTTCATTTTCAAAGTAATTTATTAAATGAATACTTACATTATGTAATTTCAATTTGTTAATATATATTTCATTAAATTTATTATTTAAATATTTTATTACTATAGATAGTTCATTCTTATTTTGTGACAATAAATATATTTCATTATTTTCATTTTTATTAATTCTCTTACCATCTATTTTATACCATCTTTTCTATTTTCCATTCTTATTCATTTCATTAGTTCTCCTATTTTATTATTTCAATTCATAATATATTATTATTCTTATTAATTCTAATTTATATTTGCCTCTTCTTATTTTATTATTCATCATTATGATATTATATATTTTATTTAATCTTCTTCTAATTCTTATTATTATTTTATTTTTACTTATTCTTCTCCTATCTTCTTTATTAAAGTCTATTCTATTCTTCTTATTGATTAAATATTCTATTGTTTATTTTCATGTTTTATTAATAATATATTCATCATTTTATTATTTATTTCTCTTTATTATTTTAATTATAGTGTAATTCTTGTTATTAACATTTCTTTTAATTTATTGGATCTTTTTATTATATTCTTAATTTCATCATTTCAATATCATATAAATATATTTTCTTGATATTTAGAAATATAATATGATATTTTATATATTTCTTTTTTTGATATCTTCTATATTTTTACTTTCACACTTCCATTCTTCATTTATATATTTAATTATTTCATTACATGTTTTTTTGAAATAATAATAATAATAATAATAATAATAATAATAATAATAATAATAATAATAATAATAATAATAATAATAATAATAATATATTTATTTATTTATTTGTATTATTTCTTTTTATTATTATCTATTTGATCTTTCATGTAATTTATCATTATTTATTTTAGTTTAAAGATGGATTTGTTGTATAATTATTCATTATATTTATTTTTATTTATATTATCTTTTCTTATTTCTTTCATCTATTCATCTTGCTCTTTTATTCATTTCTATATATTCTTCTTCTTTATTTATCTTTATTCTTCTTTCTTCTATATCTCTTTAATTTCTTTAATTTCTTATTTATATTTTAATATTTATTATATTTAATCAATAACATTAATAACTTTTTATCTTCTTTTCTTCTATTTCTGATAGTTCATTTGTTTTTCATTATTTATTCTATATTGATTTTCTCTCCAATTGTCTTCTCTAGTTCTTCTAATATCATTCTCAGTAAATCTTCTCTCATGATTTGAATTACTCATTCTTGTATTTGTTTTAGTTCATTCCTGGATTCTTCTTTGATGGTATCCATTTCTTTCTTCTATAATTATTCCACTTGACTCACTTCTTTAGTGTTTCTGTTTTTGTCAATGGTATTGTTTTCTTCTTCTTCACTTTGTTAAAATTTAAATTTTTGATATCTTCTTTATTGATGATGTTTTCTATTCCTTGTTTTTTCTTCTTTCTATTTCTTTCTCTTTAATTTCTTTGTATTTCTGTTCTTTCTTCTTTGTTATTTCTTCTTCTTGTTATTTGATTTTATCTTTTGTTTTATTGTTTTCTTCTTCTTATTTATTTCTCTATTTCTTTCTTTAATCTATTAGTTTCTTCTTCTCTTTCTTTCTTTTGTTTCTCTAAATTCAATTTTAATGTTTATATTTCTTCTTCTTTATGATAGAATTCTATCTGGTGTTTACTCTTCATTCTTTCTATTTCTTTATCTCTCTTCTTTACTTCTTCTCTCTTTTTCTTATTTCTTCTTCTTTACTTTGTATTTCTCCATTTCTTCTATTTTTCTTTCCATTTCTTTTATTTCTCTTTCTCATATCTTTCTAATTATCATTTTCTTCTCTTCTTCTATATCGGGAACCAAAATAAGCGAAGAAATTATGCATTTAAATAAATTGCTCAATTGAAAATAGTGTAATATATTTTTTGAATATTAGATTATTCTGTTTTCTATTATTTTCTCTTAAAATTATAAATTATAAAATAAAATAAAAAGTAGGTAAAATACAAATTCTATAACAATCAGTTGACATTTTGTAATATCTTATTGTATTGAGTATGATGTATATTGAATTGTTGAGTATATTCATTCATAATTATGTTCTTTTTATATTATTCTTTATTTCTTTTCATTTACCTTCAATTCTATTTTAATGTGAAAATATCATTATGAAAAATAATAAAGAAGAACATTATGTTAATTCAAATTTATAATGTTATTTATGAATAACAATGATTATATAAATATGAATATCAATCTTATTGTTATTGATGAATCTGTTACATTTCATTTATCACATTGATGAGATATCATAATGATATGTTAACAAATGTTATTATTTATCTATTTAAATGATATATTTATTGATATAAACATTAAATTATATCACAGATGATTATCAATGATGAATGATGATAATATACAATTTAATTTATTTATATTATCATATAAAACAAGAGATAAATGATGAAACAAATAAAAAGATAATAAATAAGAAGTTTCAATGAAATGATGATATGATAATAACAAATTGAATAATTTAAACATCAACACAATAATACAGAATGAAGAATGACTATTTAATATGTATTATAAATTAATCAATTATAATTAATAATAATGAATTTAATGTTCATCTTCAACTTTCATTCATGATAATAACTCATTAATTTTATCATTAATCATTATATTTATTTTCTTATTATTTTCTTTATTCTTTCTTTTATCATTTTCTTTTTATATTTATTTTATTTGAATTTCATCAACAGATATATTCATTTAATACAGAGAACGAAGTAGAAAGATAGAACTCATAATGTACAAATATGTTATTCTCATATTTAATCACAAATATTTTTATCTAATTGTATTTTCTACTATTTTTACCTTTTAATCAATTAACAAGAATTATTTTGGATTATGACAATTCACTTCAATGATCTAACAATCATAAACACCATATTTTAATCAAACAATGAAGACATTCATTACATTTAGACAACAATTATGAAATAATTAACAACATCACAAATCATTATAATAATATAATGATAAATACGAATAAAATGCATAATTTCGTGACCCTTCTATATCTCTTTCTTATTATTGTATTCTTTCTTTTATTATTATTTATTCTTTTCTTCAATCTCTATGCGTATTTCTTTTCATTCTTCTTCTTTCTTATTTAGTTTTTCTTTCAATATCTTTTCTATTTCTTTAAATCTCTTCATCATTTTTGTATTATTTTCTTGTTTTCTTTTGTCTCTCCTTCATTGTCTTTTCTTGTAATATCTTTTGCTTCTATATCTTTTACCTTGTTTATTCTCATCATAATATTGATTAAACATTTTACCTGTATTATGGTATTTGTGGTTATATTAATTACTTTTCTTTTTTATTATAATTGTGTTTATTTATAAATGTACTATTATATGTATAATTATGATAATTATTATTAAAGTGATTATGGATATTATTTCATTAATATATTGTAGTTATATCATGATAATATCTTCTAAATCTATTTGTTGGTGTATATTTATTTCTATATGATTTTCGTTACATTCTTATACTACATAAATAAACTAAACTGATAAAAAAATTAAAGAAATAAGAAATAAAATAAAGATATTTCAAAGTAATTTCAATAAATGAGCTAATAAATACACATGGCACTAAATTAGTTAAAGAATTAAAAATATAAATTGACAATATAAAAAATCAACAATTTTGTAATTAAAAATATAATGGATATCATGAAATAATGTCTCTATCACAACCATTTCATAAAGTTAACTAAAAACAAGAATGATATGGTCTCCATCTGGTTGAACAATATAAAACAATCTATCAATACTTAATTAATTTATACTGTGTTGTGTAGTTTTTTTATGAATTCTTCTATCAATTTCTTAATCCTTTATTCTCACGATTTCATTCTCATTTCTTCTATTTATCATATAGATAATATTCAAATCTTATTATTTTCATCTTTCATTTGTATAATCTCATTTTAATTTCATTTAACAACAATAATTAAATAACAGTATTATATGTTAATCATTCAAATAATGATAATATGAATTTTATATTTTTCAGTTTATCAAAGTTATGATAAAATGATAAATGAGAGTAATGAAATAAACTTAATCATTTTATTTAATTTATTATCTAATCAAGTTATTCAAATTATTCAATGAAATATTTTATCATTGCAATTCTTCTGTTTTGTGTTAGCTGCAAAAAAATTAAATAAGAGAAATAATGAAAAAGAATGATATAAAAGAAAAAAGTGAAATTATGAAGAAGAAGATGAAAAGAATAAAAGTAGAATGTTGAGATTATAAAATGAAAGAAGATCAAAAGGAATAATTCAAAATGAGATAATAAAAAATGAAAAGAATGATGAATAAAGGATGCACTTTTATTATAGAAATTAGAAATATGCAATAAAAAAGCTTTTTATTTATTGATATAAAATAATTAACATTATTTTATTAATTCAAAATATTTTATTCATTTTCTTTTGTGGTTTTTAGGTGCATTATTACTTCCCTTATTTTGGTTCCCCTTATCAGAATAAACAAAAAGATATTATTTACAATAAAGAAAAGAAAGAAGATACTGATATAGAAAAAGAAGGTAAATGAAACAAATAATAGTTAATAACATAACAAATAATTCAGAAAGTAAAACAAATAATGATAATCTAAATAAACAAAAGAATGTTATTTGTACACAACATCTATTTAATATTCTTTCTATTCTCATCATTATTATTCTATTAATTGTTTATATTTCTTTTTTAATTCTACTTTTTATTAATATCACATATTATTTATTATATCTTTATTATCATATCAATTATATTATCATTATATTTATTTATTAATCATTTTATATCAACCAAATTAATAAAAGTTATATAATATAGAAAAAAAACATGATAAAAATTAATGAGGAGTGTTTTGTTTATTCATATTTCATCATTATTTTTATTTTGATTAAATGATGTATTTGAATGTGTTATGGATTGTTGATTTATCTTTATTTATTTAATTCATCTTTATTGTAATTTATTCTTTGTGTTTTTATTCTTTTTTGGTGTTGTTCATCATTTATTGATGTTGTCAAATTAAACCATTTTAAATATAATTTAAAAAGAAGATAATTACAATAAAAACACTTCATGTGAAGTACTTTCTGATATATTCATCCATTTATTCTCTTCTTCAGTATTGATGATGAATAATGAATTAATATATTGATCATCATTTCTTAGTATAATTGTTTTACCTGTTCCTGTGATGAGTCCTTTAATGTATTGATTGATTAAACTTCCAATTTCTTGGATTCTTTCTTCTTTCATTTTCCATTCTTCTCCAATTCCAATTTCTTTGATTTTGATCATTTGGATTGTTTTCTTTGCACTTTTGATTGATCTCTTTGTGATTTTATATCCAATGTTTTCTACCATTTGAACCATTGTGTTGAATGTTATTGCTGATTTGTTTATATCCCTTCTTCGTTTTGTGTTTTTGATGACTCTTTTCTTTGTCTTCTCATCCATCTCTCCTTTCTCTTTCATCTCTTCTTCATAGCCAAGTTCACATGATACATTGATTGTTATTCCAAACTTCATTGCAATTGAATTAAAATAGATTTCGTTGATGCTGAATAGTTGAAGTGATTTTATAGCAAAACGACTT
>NW_001854528.1:0-1013 GCF_000209125.1 Entamoeba dispar SAW760
GTACACTTTTATTTTGTTTAGATGTCCATAATCTAGCTGTTCTATCATATGATGAACTCAACATATAATATTCTAATGGACAATACTGTACATCCCAAACTGGTCCATCATGTTCCTAATAAATAAATGTTTTTTGTTTATACAAATTATTATTATATTAATACACAAACATTAAATGACATGATACAAGATGGATAATCTAATGACCAAAGTCTTACTGAACAATCTTCTGAACCACTTACAAGCCATTTAAAATCAGGTGAATTATTAGTACTAAACACAGGACCACAATGACCTAGTAATTTTGCTTGTGGATTCATTCCATTAACAATTTGTGTTTTTTTAAAGTCATATAACCGAATTGATGAATCTGAACATCCAATAGAAATTAAATGACCATCATCACTAAAATTAATTGAATTAACAATATTTTGAGAATTAAAAAAAGTAAAAAATGCTGTTGATGGAAGAGATTCTTCATCAATAAGAATTCGATTTTGTTCATCTTCATATATTCGTTCTTGTGTTTTTTGACTGAATTTAAAGTAAGTGTATTCAGATGGTTTTTGAATAATGTTTTCTGTGTAAGGTAACATTCTTATTTTTCTCTTTTTCAGTTTTTTATTTAAATTTTTTCTCTTTTTATTTTGTGATAATTTCTTTATTTTTATTGAAAAAGATTGAATGTACTTTCTTTCTATCTGAACACTATTGTTATTATCATATCCTTAGAGTAAATTCTTATGAGTAAATCAATTCTAAATGAAAGTGATTTCTTTTATTATTATAATAGATGTATTATGATAATAAGAAATATTATATAAAAATGAATGAAAAGAGTTGAAGTTAAAGATCATCAATATTAATATCATCTAATTCATCGTCTCCTTTATGCATTAAAGTGACTTTAGTTTCATTCTTACTTTCATTGATTTGATCAATCATTGAAATTAATCAACCCTCATTGATTTTTCCAGTCATTTGTCCACGTTGACACATCATCAAAATCATAT
>NW_001854527.1:0-39472 GCF_000209125.1 Entamoeba dispar SAW760
TAATAAAAAGAGAATAAAAGAAAGAATAAGAGAAATAAAAAAGATAAACATAAGTATAGAATAAGAAGATATAACAGAAATAAAAATAATAAAAGAAATAAGAAAGATAAAAAAGAAGAATACAATAAATACATAAAAAAGAGAAAAAGATAAAGAATAAATGAAGATAATAAAGAATAGAAAGAATAAAGAATAAAATAAGAAATAAAAAAGATAAGAATGAAATAATGATAAACAAGATAATAAGAAATAGAATAAAACATAAATATAAAAGTAAATAATTTTTAAATTATATTTCTTTCATTTTATTATTATTTTATTATTCTATTTCTTTTATTCTTTTTAATTTTCATCATTTATTTTATTTTTTATTCTATTTCAATTTCAATCAATTATTATCATTATTTCTTTTATTTGATATTTTATTTAATATCTTCTATCTTTTCATTTAATTTATCTTCTCTCTATTTCTCTTTATTCTTATTTCTTATTTTATCTTTTATTATTCTAATGATTTGTTTCTATAAATGATATTATGATATTTATAATAATAAGTAATATATTTAAAGTAATAATGAAAGTGAAATGATTTAAATATAAATGAATAATGATTTAATAATGAAGTATTAAATAATAAACATTATATTATTATAATTCATTCTATGTTAATTTTCATATTGATATTATTTATAAATATATTCTTCATTCTTACATCATTCAATTATTTTATTATTGATAATTATATTATTCTCTTATTCACATATTATTGAATTATAATCATTTTAATTAATCTCATATTTTCAATCAAAAATAAAAAGAAGTAATAAAAAGAAGATAGAAGATAGAATAATAGATAGAAAGATAATATGATATTCACCATTTTATAAACATCAGAAATAATGAGAAATGAAAATATATGAAAAACAGAAAAAGAAGAAAAGAAAGAATTAAAGAAACAAAGATTATATTAATAAACAAAATGATAAATGATAGAGAAGTAATAGAAATGAATGAAAACATTAAAATAACAAGAACAATATCAATAACATATAATAATGATGATATATAATAATATAAATAACATAAAATAAAAGTAATGAATAATTCAAGATAATCAATAGAAAATATAACACAAATAATGAATAATTAATAATTGAATTAACTAATAAAATATCACAATTTATTCAATATATAAAATGAGAAATATAGATATTATTTAACAATTCATTGTTATTATTTATTATTCTCTTTCTTCATGTATTTAATTTCTTTTTATAATCATTTATATTTCTTTATTATCATTTCTTTATTTATTCTCTCTTCTTATTCATTTTTATTGAATATTAATTTAAAATTAATTACAAAATCATTTTATAATTTATTATTTCTTTTCTATATTATTTTCATTCTTCTTATTTATCATTAAATATAATTCTTTTATATTCTTATGTTTTTCATTATCTATTATTACTATTTATTATCATTTTATTATCATTATTCATCATTATCATTTTATTCTATTGATTTAATTCATTAATATTACATCAAATGAGAATAATAATAATAATAATATAAAAAGAAATAATAAGAAATTATAAAATTCGATAATAAGAAATAATAATAAAATAATTAAATGAAATATATTCATTTATAAAATACATATTTATTTTTTAATCAACATATTATGATATAAAATATAATATAAATATTAATTCTATTCATTTATTTATTTATTAATAAATAAATCAATAATTTAATATAAGATTATATTAATTTAATATACATTTATGATATATATTAAAATCAATTTTCATTAAATTTAATAAAATATGTAATTAATATATGTTTATATATTTGATTAAATACATATTCATGTTTTAATATTTGATTATTATTCATTATTTTATTTATTTATTTTGATTTATATTTTATTATTTATATTATTTATTTTATTCATGTATTTGATATTTATATTTTAAATATATTCTTATTATTTAATTATTTCATTCATTTCTTATTAATATTATTCATATTCATATTTCATTTAATTTAACTTATAATTTAATTTTATTGATATTTATATTATATAAATACAAATAGATTAATAAAATTGATATTTATTTATCTATAATATCAAATTCATTTAATTTATATTTAATAATACAAAATCATAAGTTAAAATATAGAATATAAGAATAATCAACAATAATAAAATAATAATAAAGATATAAAAGATAATAAATAAATAAGATAAAATAGAAGATATAAGAAATAATAAACATATAGAATAAATAATAATAAATATTTTAACACAATAAAAAAGAATAATATCAAAAAGAATAAATAAGAAAAGAATAATAATAATATAAATGATAATCAATTATAATTTATTTCTACTTCAATTTATATTGTATTTCATTTATTGTGTTTTTATTTCATTCATCACCATTTGTTAAAACAAAAACTTGGTATTCTTTTATTTTTCTTTAATTCATCTTTACATCCACAATCATAAAAACAACCATCTCCAAATGACATAATTGATGATGGAATATTAATTGATTTTAATGATGAACATCCTTTAAAACAACAATTTCCTAATTTGGTAATTGATGATGGTATATTAATTGATGTTAATGATGAACAATTAGCAAAACAATAATTTCCTAATTCATTAATTGATGATGGTATATTAATTGATTTTAATAATAAACAATAACTAAAACAATCACATCCTAATTCATTAATTGATGTTGGTAAATTAATTGATATTAATGATGTACATCCACTAAAACACCTATCTCCTAATTTAATAATTGATGTTGGTATATTAATTGATGTTAATGACGAACATTCTTTAAAACAATAATCACATAATTTAGTAATTGAAGATGGAATAATAAATTCATTAATATCTTTATTTTCAATATTCTTTTCATTGATTATTTCTAGAGTATCTGGTATTTTAATACTAACTAACACTGGTTCATTCATAAATATTCTTTCTTCACTAATAAATTGTAGATTTTCTATATTAATTGATTTTAATGACTCACATCCATAAAAACAACTATTTTCTATTTTACTAATTGATGATGGTATATTAATTGTTGTTAATGATGAACAATTACCAAAACAACAATTTCCTATTTTACTTATTGATGATGGTATATTAATTGATGTTAATGAATAACAATCTCTAAAACATGCATCTCCTATTTCATTAATTGATGATGGTATATTAATTGTTGTTAATGATGTACATCTATTAAAACAAAAATGTCCTATTTTACTAATTGATGTTGGTATATTAATTGTTGTCAATGAATCACAGTATCTAAAACAATTACACCTAAGTGATTTAACTTCTGGTGGTATTGTATTTCCATATTTATTTCTATCTTCTTTTGTATATTCTATATTTTTACATGAATTTCCTGCTTCTTTCTCTTTTAAATATGTTGAATAATTTACTAAATACCATATTGCTTGTTTAAATATTCTTCCATCATTAAATATTTTTTCATATTTATTATAAATATGAAATGTTTCAATATTAGGAAACAATTTTCTTGAATATTCATTTAAAGGAATTGGATTAAAATGAAATCGTTCAATATTTCCTTGAAATCTTTTAACTCCTATTTCTAAATTAATAAAATCATTAATATCATTAAAATACATTGATGTTATCATTATTTCATTATATCCTAATTTCATTCTTACTTTATTGTTTATTAGTTGTTTTTATTAGTTCTTTTATTTTTATATTTTAATTTCTTCTTTTTTATTCTTTATCATCATTCTATTTTTATTAATTGATGTTTATTATGAAAAACATTAAATAATAAGAAATAAAATAAAATGTTATTTATTTTTATTTTTAATAAATTATAATTATTAAATATTTCATTTTATTTTATATTTTATTCATTATTAGATGTCCTTTTATCAATGCAGAATATACAACAAATTTTGTTGCCATGCCTATTGAGTAATACCATAGAGTCTTGTAAAGAAAATCAAACAACAAACAGGTATTCAGGTTCAAAGAAAAGAAAGGACTTCAATAGCAATAAAATGCATAATAATTATGATAAAAGAAATAACAAGAGAAAAGTGAATAGAAAAAGAAGAATACAAATAAAAACAAATAAGAAACAAAGTAAATATAATGATAATAAACATTATACAAACAAGAAACCTAAATTATTAACAACAAAATAAAATTAAAATGAAAATTAAAAGAATAACAAGAAAATGGGAGAAAGGAGAATACAGAATTACTTAAAAAGTATGAAGGTAAAGAAATGTATAATATTCTCCAAGAAGTATATTCAATAAGAAAGAAGAAAACACTAGAGAAAAACAAAGAAGAAATCAAAGATAAAACAAAAGATTGGAAAAGTGAAGATATTAAAAGAATCGAAGAAGAAATCAAACACAAAAACCCAATCAAAGAAATGAATGATAGATGTAAAGCTGCAAGAATAATAAATGAAAAAGAAAATAAGGGAAAACACAAGACAAAGAAGAGAAAAAGGAAGAAGAAGGCAACAAAGAAGAAATTAACACACTTCAAAATAAAATCAAAGAAATAGAAGAAACTATTAAAGAATTTCAAACAAAAAAGAAGAACGAATCATTTCAAATGAAATGATTCAAAAAACATGAGACACAATTAGAAAAGAGTTTGAAGAAGAAATAGAAAAGATTCAAACACAAATAAACAATATTCAAACTACATGTAATGAAATAAGAAAACTCTAAATTAAAATAATAAAATATTTCATTACAATGAAAAATAAATGAAACAAATGGTAGAAGGATCATAGAAGTAGGAGGTAAGGACGAAACCACCCTCACGCTCCGAGCTAGCTATGAGAGGCTGAAGAAAAAGAAGGACGAAGTCCTTAAGGGTGCTGTGATGGAGAAGAGTGGTGAGCTGCTAGAGAAGAACATAAGAGATAAAGAAAATCAAATCTCTGTATATCAAAAAAGTGCGATTCAAAACTATGAGATTGCAGAAAAAACAAAAGAAGAATTAGACCATACACAAAGAGAAAATGAAGAACAAAAACAATTAATATCAAAGCAACAAGAAAGTATCGAAAATTTTTTATCCCAGAAGGAACTGGAGAAGAAGAAAACAATGACTCTAGTGATAAATACACAACAAATACTGAGAACATCATCATCTGGGACAATACAAATGAACAAAACTACCCCTATGAAAAAGACAATTCTGGAAATAGAAGAGAGCAAAACACTGAATATCAAAAAACAAGAAATGATAATCAGTCAAGAAGAGAAGAAAACACAACAAATCAAACAAATATAAATTTAATTGATGTGTTGTATTGATTTGCAATTAATTGGTTAAATAAGAAATTAAATAAGAAATTAAGATGGGAACAAATAGAAAATATAATAAAAGTAGTAAACATTAATGTAAATAATGAGAATGAATACATTAATAATATTAAAAAGTCACATAGAATAAAAGAAACAACTAAAAGATATATTAAAATGAAAGTGAACTCCATCATAGAAGGGAAAGTAGAGTGTAACCCAATAATAAAAAATATTATCATAAAAAATAACTCTATTGATATTGATGATGAATACCTTAACTCTATCATCAATCAAGTTAAAGGAATGAAAATAGATAAATGTGTAAATATTAATTACTACTGGAAAAGGAAAGAATCAGATAAATTAATTAGAGAAATTAATAATAAAAGGGTATGGTCAGGAGAATAGAAAATCTACAAGAAGATATGAAAATGATTTCAATGTGTATGCATTATTATCTCCAAAATAAATTTAAATGAGATAAATTTGATGAAGTAAAAGAAATCCTAAGGAAAATAAATAGATTAGAAGATCTAATCAAGGAAATGGTACAGAATAAAATTCATCATGAGATTGAAGGAACAAGATGCAGATGAAATTAAAATTAAATCACAAGAAAGAATAAAGTACATAAAATATATGATGATAATGATTAAAGAAAGAATTAAATTTAATAAAAATGAAATTGTCAGAATCAATACAAATAAAATTATATTTGATTCTAATAACAAAATTAAAATAAAGAAGAAACACAAAATGAAATATACCCAAATAACGATATTACTTTAGAATATTGGAAATCGTTATATGAAACACAGGTGATATTAAATAAAGAACATTGGAAAATAAAACAAATCACCTCGTGGAATGAAAGATACAGAAATTATGATAGTGTCATCATCACATTGGATGATTTAAATTTAAGAATGATGAAAATAAGTAATTGGAAAGCACCATGCATTGACATTATATATTTGTATTATTGGAAGAGAATGTCATCATCAAGAGATTCCATTCTTAAGATCTTCAATGAATGGTTAAACTTCAATGAAAACATCCCTCTAGACATGGTAAGTGGAAGAACTATATTAATCCACAAAGGAGGTGATAGGAACGATGTCATTAATTATCGTCCTATCAGTTGTACAAATGTAATAATGAAAGTATTTACCTCCATATTGAAAGATAAGACTCACAATAGAATTAACATGAATAGTGAATCATTAAAAATTAGTAAAAATCAATTATGATGTAAATTATAATCTCTTGCTGCTAAAGAAGGATTAATTAATAGTTATATGTTAAAACAACAAAAAGAAGAGAAATACACAAAATATGTAGAGTCATATTATGACATTAAGAAAGCATATGACTCAGTAAATCATGAATGGGTAATAGAATCACTTAAATATTTTAATGTAGAGGGTATCATCATAGATATTGTAGAAAGTATGATGAACAGATGGAAGATATTCATAGGATATAAATACAACGAATATCTAGGATGTATTAAATTGATGAATTTTACAATGTGATTCATTATCATTTCTACTCTTCTTCATCAAAATGAATATAATTTCTCAAATCATAGAAGAGAAGTTCCCAAAATCAAACCATACATTGTATATGGATGATTTGAGAATAATGACACAAAGTAATGAAGAAATGGGAACAATCCATAATGAAATTAAAGAAATAATAAGTGGAATAGGGATAGAAATGAAAAGAAATCATGAATTGGATTAAAGAACATTAATAAAATACCAGATTTAATGTAAAACATCCCATTAATTGAAGGAGAGGACTTGTATAAATATTTAGGAATATGGCAGTCCGATGAAATTAATGATATATTCAATTGTAAAATCATCAAATAAAAGATGATGAAGAAAATGGAAGAAATAAATAGTGATGAAAGTAGTAATAGAAGATACATTACAAGAATTAATACTGAAGTAATACCCATCTTCAGATATTCAGCATCAGTAGTAAATTGGAAGGTAACTGACCTAGATAGAATGGATTTGGAGATAAGAAAATATTTAAGAAAGGCAAAATACATTGTTGTAACTCCAAAGACCGTCTATATGTCAATATAAATGAAATGGGTGAAGGATTAATAAGCCTAAGGGACGAATATGTTAATGAAATAATTAGAACAGTAATGTATTATTGTACAAGAGTGAAATAAGAAATAACATATTAGATAGATGGTATTCCAAGAAATGAATATTGAATAGAATTAAAAAAGCACTAAGTCATAAAATCGGAGATACTCAAATAGAAGAAATAATAAATGAAATGAAAATAAAAAAGAAGTAGTATTAAAAATAAATAAATTAATGACCAACAAATACATCAAAAAATAGAAATCAAACAAGTGGACATTTTAGAAGATGGTTCGAGTCAAAATTTGTAGATAAAACTACTACATTAAATGCATGGAAGTCAATCAATATTAAGAAAAATGCATTTCTCCAATTAACTAAAATACAAGATGGAGTAATATTCAATATATACAGGAAAGATAAAATATTAAAAAATGAAAGATTGAAGTACTGCCCACTTTGTAAAGACAAGATAGCCACAGTAGAACACATTCTACTATCTTGTATTTGTCATAAAAAATCACAAATTGAGAAACATGACAATATTGGTATCATCATATTAGATAATAAGAAAATATAAATGAAATAAACAATACAAGAAACCCCCATATGAAACAGTGTTCCAATACAATGACATCACTATGATATGGAACAAACAAATAATATTAAAAAGTGATGGACTATATCATAAAAGACCAGATATATATCTACTAGATAAAAATAATAAAACATGTCTAATAATTGATATGACTATTGTTGCAGATCATAATATTAATGGAGCCTATTGGAAGAAAAGAAATATGTATAAAGAATTGAAAAATATGATAATTAAAATAGAGAAATTAAAAGATGTCAAAATAATTGGAGTAATAATTTCAATTAATGGGATAGTAAATGCGGAAAGTATTAAATTAATTAAAGAATTAAAAATCGAAAATGACATCACTAAAGAAATCAAAAACCTTGTAATTAAAAACATGATGGATGTCATGGAACACTGATTCTACCACAATCAAACACACTCAATAGAGTTGATAGATGAAGACTCATTGACGGGATTAGTCTCCGGTGAAGCAGGAATAATAGGAATTTAGTTCTATTAATACTTAATTAACTACTTTTTATTTTAATTTTATTTTTAGTGAGTTTAAACTTAAAAACATTAATTAATGGAAAAACAATGGGAAAAGTATCAAATTTTACATTCTAAAGATGTAGTACTTGAAGACTCACATGAATGGACTTTAGACACACTACGACGTGTTGGGGTTTGTTTATTTTTTGTTTATGACTAGATGGTTATTAGTTAGTATGATAAAATTATTAATGATAAGGGATTAGATATATCATTTTCAACAAATCACCCAAACCTTGCAATTGGTTGTTTAGTTATTTGTGAATATCCTTCTGGAAAAGAGTTATTAACATTAACGTGTCGTAAAATAGTTACGGTCCCTTATATTTCAGGATTTCTTGGGTTTAGAGAAGTAGAAGTTTATCATGAACTACTAAACAGTTGTAAAGAAAAGTATCCTGAGTTATATCCAGAAGTTGTTCTTGTTGATGGGAATGGATATTATCATCCTCGAAGATTTGGTTCTGCAACTCATGTTGGAATTTGTTGTGATATACCGTCAATTGGTGTTGCAAAGGTTTGTATTTTTTGAGTTTTATTCACCAAATAACTCTAACAATGTAGACTGTATTATGTGTTGATGGGATAGGAAAGAAAGAGATTAACATAGTTACTTCACAAATCAAAGCAGGTGAATCAACGATAATTAGTACTTCAAGTGGAGAAGTGTTGTGTGGGGTTATAAGAAGTAGAGGTGGTAGTATAAATCCAATTGTTGTTAGTTGTGGGCATAAGGTTTCACTTTCAACAGCAGTAATTATATGTAAAGAATGTTGTTTACATAAAATCCCAGAGCCTATTCGACTAGCTGATTTAATTTCAAGAAATTTGTTAAGGAATGAAGGACTTCTCCCACACATGAATTCTAAATAAACAAAAAAAGAAGATTAGTGTTAAACAGAAATGAAAAGCCAAAAATCTAATTCTTTTCAAAAAGGTGTTAACAAATTAATCTTAAATCAATCATTTATTATGATTAAAAAAAGATACAAGTTGAAGAGATTTATCTCTCAAATATTGTATTATATTTTAGTAGGATAAGAATAGCTGAATTGTTTACATTAATAAATAAAAAATGTAAAGACTCACTTCAATTATTACATATCAATCCATCATATTCTGTTGAGAAAGCTAATGAATATTTTCATATTAAAGAATGTAATTTTCAACTCCAAAAATCATTTGTAAAAGAAATGAAATTATTTCCTCATCTAGAAACAATCTAGTTTACAGAACAAACAATTCAATTTCTTCCTTTAATTCAATCACAAATTAAATTAATTCGACTTCCTGTTATTAGTCCAGAATCTACAATATTAAAAAATAATTATTTGAAAGAAAGAATTGCTTCATTGTCATTAAAAAATCCTAAATTCTCTTTTGATCTTTCAGAATTTACTTCTTTAACAAGTCTATCACTTATTATTAAAAATCACTTAAGTGTTAATGATTTTATTAGAAATAGATATCATCGTTTTGAAAAAGGTTATGTTTTAATGGAAGGATTTGTTGATACAAATTTTATTAATCACATTGATCGATTTAATATTAAGAAAGTAGTTGTTGAGTTTGATAAACAAGAAATATTAGGATCAGTCATCAAAAATAAAGAACTTCTCAAAAGAATTACATTTTGTTACAAAGAATGTTATAGTAAATGTCTAATAGTGTTATTATTCATAATAAACAATTAATTAATGAGTTTGAAATAACAGAAAAAGGATTTAACAATGAAATATTAATTCAATATTATCCTGAGCATATTAAAATAAATGGATTTAGTAAAAAGAAGATTAAAATGGATTTTAGTTCATATACATTCATAAAATCAATCAAATCAATAAATTCTTCAATTTATTTTAATCCATCAATAAGTCTAACACATCTAGAATCAAAATATTTCTATAAAATATCTTCTCTTAATGAATTATATCTTCAAGGAAAAAATATTCAAGATATATCTTTTCCTAATAATTTAACAACATAACAATCACTGATTTTATTCAAATTTCTAATTATTCTCAATTAGTTCACTTTCTTTATGTTCAAATAAACTATTTCCAATTTCATTATGTCCAATGTTAACATATTTGTCTTTGTCATGTAACACATGTAATAGTCTTTGTTCATTAACAAATTTAAAAGTATTACACATAAACAAAACTCTTAAAAATGTTAGTATTGAATCATTTTATCCTAATTCATTAAAATTTTTACAATATCATTCTAATTCTCTTCCAAAGAAATTACCAATTACACAACTAGTATTAAATCTTTCTTTAAAAGAACATAATATATATCATTATTCATGTCTTTGTAGTTTAAAAATATTAGGATTATTTCATATCTAATATTACTTCCTACTTCTTTGACTTCATTAACTGTATCATGTTTTGGTTTGTCACAAAATCATATATCATTTAAGGATTTAAATTATATTAATGTTAAGGAACTTCACATTGAAAATTGTATTACTCAGAATGTAGAATTACCATCTTGACTCACTTTATCTTCATTATCAGTATTTGAAATAATTAATCCAATTATAGTTTATACTCTGGTGCTTAATGAAAGTAAAATTAATAGTGAAATGATTCAAAAAGATTTTATAAAGAATTTCTATTCCAAAAGATCAAAAGAAAGTGAATTTATTAACACTGAATGGTATTATCACTTCCTCAATTAAAATCTTGTTATTATCAGAAATAAATAATTTGTTATTTTTAATTTAGTTTTAAATCTAATAAAAACAATTTTATTAATGAATGAACTTTCAATATTCTTTTATGGAGATTCAAATCTTTATGGGATTGAAGCTGTGACTTATAAACGTTATTCTTCCAAAGACAGATTTTCTAATATTGTAATTGAACAATTAAAAAAAGAATTTACAAAAGTCAATTGTATTGTTGATGGAAAACCTGCTCGTTCATTAAAATATGAAAACATACCATTTGGTATTACTAATGGGTTAAAAGAATATGATCAATTCTTATTAAAGATTACCTCCAATCCATTTTCAACAAACAAAGTATTAATTATTTCATTATGTATTAATGATATTCTTTCAAAAGCAACTTCACAACAAGTTATTGATGTATTACAACAATATATCGAAAAAGTTCAAAAACAAACAAAAATAATTGTTTTAATTCCACCACCACTTCAATATTGTACATTTGAAAGTTGGAAATCTACAGTAAATCCAGTGATTGAAGAATCATTGAAATTTGTTCATCAATTAAAAAGTGTTGTTGAATTATGGAAAAAGCAAGAAATAATAGATGGGTTTGTTGATTTAGATGGGATGAGTGTTGGAGAAGATGGTGTTCATTTCACATCAGAAGCACATCACCAAATTGCAGAAAAGTTACTTTCAGTTCTTCATGAAGTTTTAATTTGAATTATTTTCGCAGATTTATTAAGTTAAAAAGTAATAAAGATAAAGTATAAAAGAACTTGGATTGATTAAAGAGAATTAACATTTCTTATGACAATAAAATCTATAGTTATTTATGCTGATGAAGGAACTATTAATGTTTGTGTTTATTATTCAATGAAAATGCTTCATTCTCAATACCAAGAAGCTAGAATAAGAAAAATATATGCTAATGAATTAATTGAAGGTAAATGGATTTCTGAAACTGATTTATTTGTTATGCCAGGTGGTGCTGATCGTCCATTTCACAAAAAACTTAATGGGATAGGAGTCAAAATATTGAAAGAATTTATTAATAATGGTGGAAAGTATCTTGGAATTTGTGCAGGGGCATATTTTGCATCATCATTTATTGAATTTAATAAAGACATTCCAAATGAATTAAGTCTATGTGAAGAAAGAACATTAAAACTTTTCAATGGTATTGC
Source organism: Entamoeba dispar SAW760 (assembly GCF_000209125.1). Taxonomy (NCBI): domain Eukaryota; phylum Evosea; order Mastigamoebida; family Endamoebidae; genus Entamoeba; species Entamoeba dispar. The sequence continues at coordinate 12,466 of NW_001854527.1, forward strand.
ACATGGACCAATATACCAAGGATTTGAAGAATATTCTGAACAAGGAGCTGTCATAATTCCTATTTATTATCAAAATAATCAAAAAGTAGAACTTTATTATAATGGAGGATGTTCATTTGTTGACAATTTAAATCAATACAAAGAGAATCATTTTCTTGCAAAATATCAAAATGGAATGAATGCTTTGTTCTTTGACACTATTGGTAAAGGAAAAGTTATTCTTTCTGGTCCTCATTTTGAGTTAGACATAGAATGGTGTGGTAAAATGCTTAAAGAACATCAGAAAAGTGAATTTGAAATGAGAAGAAAAGTCTTTTTGAAACATATTTTTTCATATTTTTAATCACATTGTTATTAATAATCTTTATTTTTATTTATTTCATTTTGATGATTAACACTATCAGAGTGTATAATGACATTGGAACATCCGTTCTTTGTGTTCATAACACAATTCAATTGTTTCATCATTTTTTCCCTTGTGCTAATGTTTTTAAAATTTCTTCTTCAGAAATTAAGACGAACAAATGGATTGAAAGTACTGATTTGTTAGTCATACCAGGAGGTGAGGATTTACCTTATCTTGATAAACTTCAGATTGATGGAATTGAACTGATTAAGTCGTTTGTTTTCAATGGGGGAAAGTTCTTAGGGATATGTGCTGGAGCATACTTTTCATCATCATACGTTAAGTTCTTTTTAACTTCTCAGTTAGTTATTGAAGGAGAACGTTACTTAAAATTTTATGAGGGAAATGCAATTGGTCCAGTGTATGATGGATATCAACCAAATAGTGAGTCAGGTGCACATATAGTAAAGATAATGTACAAGAATACCTATGCATATGTTTATTATAATGGAGGTTGTTATTTTGATGATAATAATAATAAAGTAGAGGGTACTCATTTTGCATTGTATGAAGATGGTAAAAAATGTGGTTATACTAGAAGGTATGGAAAAGGAAAAATTCTCATCACAGGATTTCATTTTGAGTTTGATGAACAATGTTGTTCTCATTTATTAAGTAAATTAAGTTATGATGATTTTGAATCAAGAAGAGAAAACCTTGTTAGATATATTTTTTCATTATTGAGTGATTGTTAAAAAAAAGGTTATTGTTCTTTTTGAGCAGAAGAATATACAAAAAGCTGAATAAAAGAACTAAAGTCAAACTAAGATAAACAAAGAACACATAATTAAAAAATATAATTAGAATAAAGAGTAAAATCAAAAAGAAACTTAATAAAAAACAGAATACGAGTTAATAAAACAAGAAAGATGAAATAAATCAAAGAAGAGTAATGAATGGATTTAAAGAAGAAACAAATAGATATTATGAAGTACAAATAATCATTATAAATATAAAAGTATTTTATTTGTTTAACAATAAAGTATTGTTTTTTTATTGTTCATTTCATCTTTTAACAAATTTGTTTTTATTTTTGTTATTATAAAAATAATTAAAAATAGAATAATTGTTATTTCATTTTTATATCATACCAATTCTTTATAAATAAAGTATTAGAATACTAAGTAGATAGTATATTGAGTGTATTAATTCAAATTCAGAGCGATGTTTGAGTATTTTTATTTTGTCATTTTGAAGATAAACATAATATTCCTTCAATGAATGAAAACTCTTAAATTAATCAGAATTATATGGTTTAAGAATATCATAAGAATAATAATAACAAATATTATTCATATGACTTATGAATAGATAAAATAAATATAGAAGAACGAATATAAAGACAAGAGAAATATAAAAGAATATAGAAAATGGAGAATATGATATAATGGACATAAAAGAAATAATGATGAAGATAAAATGATAGAAAATTCATAGTTGAAATGAAATTACAAAGAAATAACAAAATTCACAACGATTATACTTAAATAATAAATAATTATGAAATAATTTAATGTCAATAAGATATATTCATTTAATTCAATATTTTAACTACAATATATAAAATATAAGAAGAAGAAATAATAAAAGAATAGAAAATGACAAAATGAAATACAGAATAAAATAATAATTTATTGTAATATTTGAAAAAAAGAAATAAAGAATAAAATAAAAAAAGATGATAAATAAATTAACAGAAGAAATGATAGAAAATGATATAATATAAGAATAAAGAAGAATAACAATCACAAATAATGAAATTCAATAAATATAGAAAATGAATAAAATAAAGAATATAAAACAAAATGTAAAGTTGTAATAAATATTAGAAATGTCATTATTTCATGAATAACAAATAGAAAATGAATAAAAGAAGAAAACATAGAGATATATTCAAATATAATGTAATATTTAATTCAATTGATACAGATTTAAAAACAAATAAATAGAACTGAAATAAATGAAAGAATTAATAAATACTTCACAATCAAACAAACATGAATTGAATAATGAATTAAATTAATTGAGTATATTATATTTAGTTTATTAAATAAACATTCATATGAATGAATTTAGATGAATGAAAATGTTTAATTCAATAATTTTATTTATTTTTAACACCAGTTAAATGTTGGTTTATAGTATTTCATTTGAATGTATTATTTAACCATTTGATAAATAAAAACAAGAGTGAATAGTGAAAATATTACACAATTTAAATTAACAATGATTTGAAGAATAAGTGAATGTAAAAGTTGAATGATAATTTTATTTTGAAGAAGAATATAATTAATATATTTGATAGTCCAAAATAATCAACACAAGAAACAATATGATATAAATGAAAAGATGATGAAAATAGAAGTTAAAATGATTTTATTTTTAATTGAATTTAATTGAATAATGTAAATGAAGAAATAAACAAAGAATAAATTCAAATAGAAATAAATACAATGTAATTAAAATAACAATAAATGTATGAGAATTCTCATTTCATTAAAAATTATTTAGAAGAAGAAAGAATGGTTTTATGTTATTAACAATTATAGATATTATTGAATGTCATTTGTTTTTGTAAAGTAATTTTCATTTCATACTTTACGTAATGAATGAAATAATACAACATTTACATTTTATTTTCTTATTCTCTCATTGTAAAATAACAAATATCATTTTGTATATATTTATAATGTATTTGAAAATCAAATAAAAGATAAAACATGAAATGAGCAAAGAATAAAACATTCAAATTTAATTATATTTATTTATATATGTGATTTAAAGTTTATTAAGTAATTTTAACATTAAAAAAGAATATTTAAAATGAGTGATAAATCAAATTTAAACATAAAGAAGTTAATTAATTCTTATGTTGTTAATATTCATTTTCATATGGGATGTGATTAAAATGATAATACAATAATAAAGATAGTATTAATTGTATAAAGATAAAAGATTAAAATGAGTTATGTCAATAAATTTTAATGTAGAAAGAATTTCTGGTATATCCAATAAATTGTTAAAGTTATATCTGATATACTTCAATTATAATAATTTTGAAATGTGTGTATTGTATGAATAAAATAGTATAACTATAACTCAATGAATTGTTTGAAAAAGAAGAAAGTTGAAAAAGATAAAAACCAAAAAGAGTTGAATAAATTTATTAAATAAACGAAAACACTGATGTTCATTGTATTTTATAGTTTCACAATAAAACGAGTGATAATACAAGAAGAGAAAAAAGAGAAAAAAAAATAATAGAAAGTGAATATGATTAGAATCAAATTGTGATTTTAATGAGACATTGATGAGTGTTTTAGGATAAACATTCTTGTTATAGTTACTCTTTATTGTATCTTTACTCTTTTGAGAAATGTATTTCTTTTTATATTCAATAATCTCTATTTTGTTATTGTTAATTTCTTATTGTTGAATGTTCCATGTACATTTGTGATATATTTTCAACTCTTCTTTCGTTTAAACATCGTCTAATTCATTTATTTAATATTAATCAATTTCAATATTCAATTATATAATTATTTTCTTTTATTTTTTGTTTATTTTATTTCTGTTGTTTTTATTGAAATATTTATGAAGATGAAAATGAGTGAAATTATTTATATAATTGTTATGATACTTGTTGTTAACATTATAATGTTTAGTGTGATAATTACTGTATCTCTGTTAATACAAATCCTACATATTTCACACATCTATCATTTATATTTATTTCTTGATATGGATTTCTCTTTTTATTATGTTTAGTATTTTGGTGATATTTCTGATTTTCATTTTTTAGCGAAAAAAAATAAAAAATTAGTTGAAAAGAATTGAAATAAAAATGACAATATTATTATATATCACAACCATTACCCACCTTCAATGTTATTATAATTTCAGATCAATTACACTTGAAATGATGAAACAAAGAAAGAGGATTAACAATAAAATTAAAAGAATAAACAATAGAGAAAAAGGAATAAAGAAGGAAATAATTCAATTCAACAAAATGGATAAAAAGTATTTTACATAAAATGATGACAAATTTCAAATTAAATTTACATTAAAATTTAAAAAAATAAAAAGAAGAATGAAAGATAACAAATAGAAATATAATGAATAAACAAATAAAAGAGAAATAAAATTCAACACAAGAAATGAATATAGAAAAGAAAATAAGAAGAATAATGAAATAACAATATAATCAATGAAATAAAGAGTGTTGAATAAATAATAAATGAAGAAATAAATGAGAATAATCAACATCAAATAAAAAAATAAATAGGGGGTAATAAATAAAAAAGAAAAAGAAAGAAATAATTTATGAGATGAAAATATATAAATAACAATAAAACAATATTTTTAATATAATACGATAAAAATAACGACATAATCAAGTTAAAAATTGAAAGCGAAAGAAAATACTGTTTTTATGATTATGTAATGATAAAATAAAAATAAAAGAATAATAAATATCACTGGTATAATTTAGAAAGAATAATAATTCTTCATTCAACATTATTCAAAGAAGACGAAATAACTATAAAATAACAAAATATTTTTAGGGTAAAAGACATAGAAAAATATGGAAAGAAAATACCAGAAAAAATTATGGAATAGCTGATGAATGTTTTTTTCAAGATGTAATGATTTTCTTCAAATCAATATAGCAACAAATATTAAAGTGATATGAAATAATTGTTTTTCTGGATGTACATCATTAACAACAATTACTATACCAACAAGTGTTAGTGAAATAAGATATGAATGTTTTAGAGGATGTCCGAATGAATTGAAAAAGAATTAGATATTAAGAAAGATATACTAATAAGAATATAAAGAAATAATAGAATAAATCTACAAAATAGATATGAAGAAAATAAAAAGAATAACAATAATAGAAACATATAAATAATATAATAATAAAGATAAATAAAAAAATATAAATGAATTAAATTTTATTTTATTATTCTTTTATCATGTTATTGAATTATTATTTACATTATTCATTTGTTTTAAATATTTAATTTTATCATTTTATTGTTATTTATATATTATCATTTGAAATATTGTATAAATGAAACGTTAAATAATGGTATAAATTAAAATAATTATATTTCAATTGAATTTATCTTCATTTAAGTTTATTGTGTTATTTTATATTTTCATTTGTTGTTAATAAATAAATGTGATTATATTAATCAAATGATTGATTTATTTCTATATTCTTTTCTTCATTATTTCAATTATTTATTAATGATTTATTTATCATTTCAAAATGAAATTATAAAAAGAATAAAATAATTAAAATAATTCACAATAAAATGAAATATTAAGTATTAACAATTTCATCATTGTTTTATATTTCGTGTATTTATTCATTTGATTATTATTTTATTATTGCCATTTATTTCATCTTCATTTCTTTCATTGTTGTTTGTTATTTTCATATTGATAAATTCAAATCATAATATAATGATAATATTTTCAAATAAATAAAATAAATATAAAATATCGTTCAAATTATAAATAATTAACAATAACATCGAATGAACATAAAATAAGAATAAATATAAAAGAAAGACAAATAAGAATATAAATAAAAATAAAGAAATAATAAGATAAATAAAAGAATGAAAATATAAAGAATAAATAAATTAAAAAGGGGGTAAAATAATACAATCAAAAACAAAGAAAAGGAAATAAGAACAAAACATGAAAAAAAGAATAAAAAAGAAATTAAAAAAGTTATGAATAAATTATAAAATAATGTAAATGAAAGGATAAGTGAATATTTAAACATAAAACTAGAACGATATAATCATTAAATATGAAATTGTGTTACTTCTATTTATTATATTTTCTTTATCAAAACAATGTAATGAATATACTGAATCATATGATATAGATACAGTTGATAGTGCATTTGATTCTATTGAATCATTTTCAACCATAGAGAAAGAAAATGAAGATATTATTAATTGATTGAAATATTATTTAAATGCATATATTTAAAGACTATTAAAAAATCCACCACAACAACCATTTTCAAATAATCATTATGAGAAAGTAGATATTGTTTCTAATTTAGATAAAATAAATACAAAAACATCAAATATCTATGAATTTTATTCACAAATAAAAAATCTTATTATTTTAACAAAAGATTTACATTTACAATTTAATGTAGATAATATTCTTAAAAAACCAAATTCAGAACTTTTTTATTTTATTTATTTCCTTCCATTTACAATAAATATAGATAATGATAAGAAAATGTATTTAAATCAACAAAATATATTTTCTCTTTCTAATATTCGTGGTGTGGTTGATGTACTAAAAGAAATTATAAATAATCAGAATGTACCAGTTAAAAGAATAAACGGAGAAAAGATCCATTTAATATTAATCGAGAATTTAAAAAGAAATATTTAGGACTAAAATGTCCACATGCACAATTTACATTGGTAAAATCAAAAATAATACTTGGATCATTGAATGAATTACCATTAACAAATGAATATTTAAATACACTAATAACAATAAATGGGAAAATAGAGAAATTCCAAGAAGTACTTGAAAGAAGATGAATAAGAGATTGAATAAGAATAGAATATTTTGAAGAAGTAAATGAAAGAAAAAGAATAAAACAATAAAAAGATGAATATGAACCCAATTGTTTTATTAATAAAGAAATAGTTTAACAACAAGTAACAAAGTAAATATATTAATTGTAAAAACTTTTGATTCTATTTCTGATTGGTACTATTTTTTTGAAAAAAATTAAATGAATGTGTTGACAAGTTTGATTAAATGATTATCCGATTCAAGTAATATTCACACAAAATGGAGGAGGTTTGATGCAACTTGCCAAATAATTGAGAAAGTATTATCACTATTTGATGTTGATTTCATCAATTCAGCAAGAATATCAGAATTTACAGAAGATATAATGAAAAAAGGACTTAATTTAAATATGAATAACCCAGAAACATGTGAAAGAAGAAGAAGTTTATTAGAATTATATTTTCTGATTTATTTCCAATTGAAGAATGGTATACAAACCATAGAATTATTAGATATGGAGGTGTTGAACATAATGTTACACAACCATCAATCATGAGATTGGAATAACAGATACAAATGAAAAATCCAAGAAAACCAACAAATGTTCATGGATGACAAAATGATTAAAAGAATGTGGAGGAGTTATTCTTGTATGATTTGATGTGGTCCATATGGAAAAGATGAAGAATTTGAATTAGAATTATTACCATCTAATGATATTCCTAATATTACTGAAATAGATTTAAATAATAAATTAAAAGAATACGGATATGAATTGGGATTATACAGATTTAATTATGAATATGATGAAACAATACCAAGAGAATTTTCAAGATATGATAGATGAAAGAGTGAATATTTAATAATTCTCATACAATATAGAAGAAAATGAAGAAGAAAGAAAATAAAACAAAATGGAATCAAAATAATAAAAGAATAGTTAAAAGAGATGAAAGATGTGATAAAGAAATTAATATAAAACATGGAAGATATGAATGTAGAGATAAAGGAGTACAAAATGCATTATGGCATGTTGTGATTCAGGATATAAAATTGATTATATCAACAACAGATTAATAATTTGAATAATAATGATAATTCTTTAATTGAAGAAGGATTATTTAAAATAACAATTTAGTTTAATAAAATAAAAGAAATAGAAGAAGAAAAGAATAGAAATACATTTTATAGACTTAAAATGATATTAAATAGTTTTTGAACAAACACAATAATCTTATGTTATTTTAATAAATAAAATAAAGAATATATGAATATTAATTTATTATAATCATTTTAATAAAATAAAAATGAATAATGTAGAATATTTCAGTGATGATAATGTAAATTTAGTAAGTATTGATATTTTAATTTATGACTAATGTTCACATTATACAACTGAATAATTAATAAAAATATTATAACTATTTATTCGTTGTTGTTTTTTTATTTCTTTTTATTTTCATTATCATTTATTTGAAAACACTAAAATATGAATAAAACCATTAAATTAATTCAATTTATCATTGTAACATTCTTCAATTTCTTCTTTTCTTATTATTTGAATAATAACTTCTTCATTCATTCTTCATTATAATTTTATACTTTCTCTATTTCATATATTTTATGATTAGTTTTATATTCAGAATTAATTCCTAGATCAACAACATAATTGTTATCTTCTGTAACAATAATTCATAAACATTCATTAATATCATTTTCATCAAATAACTATTCATTTTTCAATACTTTTTTAAGTTTAAGTAAATTGATAAAATTATTTGATACTTCATTAATTTTTATCAATGCGCTCAGTTATTGTTTAATTAATTCAATTTTATCTGTTAAATTTTGAGTATCAACAAATTATTAAAAGAAGAATGGAGTTTGTCTAATTTATCAGAATAAGATTAATATATTTTAATGCTTTTCCAAGTTGTATATTATCTAATGAAAGTGGTTTTGATGAATACTTTGTTTCTTTATAACACTTATTTTGTGAATATCATAACATCTTCGTTGTAAGTTGTTTGATTGTTGATATTGTGTTTTTAAATAATCTATCACACTTATTTTAAATAGCAACAAAAAAATGAAATAATAGAAAAAAGGAAGAGAAAGATATAAAAGAATAAAAAGAAAGATGAAGAAGAATAAAGAATAAAAATAGAAAGTAGAAAAGATAAAAAGAAGATAAAAAGTAATAAAACAAAAGAGATGATAAAAGAAGAAAATAAAGAAGAAAATAAAGAAGAAAATAAAATGTGTATTTTTATTGAAAAATGAGAAATATGAAATAAAAGTGTATAATTTAATGATGTGAAATAATTGGTATTGTTTTATTGTTGAAAAATATTTTATTCTTTTTTATGTTTATTATTTATGTGAATAATTTCATTATGATGTTTATTATATATTCAATCATATATGTTATATGATTATTATATAATATTTAATATCTGATAAAATATAAATAATAAATGATATGAATATATGATATAGATAGAAAAACAAACAAATGAATAAAAGAATAGAAATAAAAAGATATAGAAATGAAATCAAAATATAAAAGATAAAATTAATATAAATAAAAACAGAATGAATATAAATCGAAAGTAGATATAAATGATAATAATATAAAAGATGATAAATATGGATATTCAAATAATAAAATACATCAAAATAGAAAATGAATATAAAGAAGAAAGTATAAAGAATATAAATCGAAAAATCATAAAATAAGAAGAATATATTAATATATAGATAAAAGGAAATGATAATAATGATTACAATTATCATTTACCTATTCTTCCTACTTATTATTCTGATTATTCTACTAAAATGAAAGTATCTTCTAATTATTATAATAATCGTATACATTATTTGATATCATCATATGAAAGAACTATTAATCCTTTATCATCATTTAACTATTTCATTCAAACATGTAAAGGAATTGTTCGTTATTATAGTTATAATGATATTGAAATAAATGATATAACATCAACATGTTCTAAAACATATACACTAATTAATGAAGATGATTTTAATTCATTTGTTGTAACTGTTACTGTGTCTTTATCCTCTGTTTATGTTTATTCATTATCAATAAACATTTATATCATTATTATTAACTATGTAACAATTGATCATACTATCTTTACTTATCCAAAACAGTGGATAAGATATGAATCAACAAATCAAATAACTTTCAATATCATCTGAAAGAAACAACAATATCAAAGAATTCAATGAAAACTATCAATTGGAACATCAGATTCAAGAACAACATCAATTAAAGAAGAAACTACTAACACACTTTTATCTGTAATAATAACTACATCAAAACATTTATCTAGTATAAATAAACCATCATTCACAGGAAGTAAAATATATCAAAGTCAAATAACAATCAAAGGAAGAAAAGAAATAACATTTGATGATATTAGATAAGGTAAATGTGACAAGTTAGTTTATAAAGAAGATTCAACACAATGCAATTATTATAAAGAAGAATATAAGTTAACATCAAATAATCAATGTATCAAACATTCCCAGCTAACTGCAATTTAGAAATGGAAACATTTGTACTAAATGTGATAGTTCTAAACAGTATTATTTAAATTCAAATAATAAACAATGTATTATGATGATAAATATACTTCTGCCAATAGTTATGGACTTTGTAAATCATGTAAAGAAGGATATTATATAGATAATATAGATAAATGGAATCAATTACTCGATGGATGTAAAAAAGGAAGTTCTTATTCATATTGTAATTCATTTATTAATAATTATTGTTTAAGAACAGATAAACTATGTTACACTAATTCAAATTGTGTTTCTAATTATAATAATGTATAATGTATATTATGTAAAGATTATGTATTTAATAGTCAAGAGAATCTATTTTATTCCAGAGAGATGAAATATGAGAATTTTATTATTAAAGATACCATAATGAAATCCAGTTTAACACACTAAAACATAACACTCAGAACTATTTGATAATAGTACAGAAATACATCTCAGGAAAGTAAAGATGTGAGAGAAACTTATGATAAATAGCAGTGATCAGAGGGATGAAAAATAACATAATTGAGTTAAAAAAAGAAGAATTTTATCTGATCATTAACAGAACAGATCGGCATCAATATAAGCAAGTGACGATATGATCCCGTCTTGTATGACGAGAACCACTCACCTCTTCCCATGGTGTTCTCCACACACTTCCATCAGCCATTACATATTCATCACACTCTTCCTCCCATTCTTGCCAATAAACAATCTTATGCTCTTTCATGTCCCACTTAGCCATCATAAACCATTTCCATGTGGTGTATGTCCTTTCAGTTGTACGACTTGATGAATTGCCTCGAGTAACAGTCCTGCGTGATGAAACCTTACCGTAACCCGGAACAACTAGTGAACCATTTGTCCTGATAGCTACGACACCGCTTGGAAGAGTTGACACAACAAGTGACATATGAAGTGAGATAACGATATTGTTAGGTGTCACTTTAAATAGGGGTCATTACGTTGAGTTTAAAACTTATAAACGTTGAACTGGTAATTTTTTTCTTCTTTTTCGACATGATTTCACATGAGAATAGACTAGATTCAAGTTTGTAACTCTTTGTTCTTGTTCGTTGTTTTTTACTATTCATTTTATAGTTTTATTACTATTCGTTTAAGTTCTATTCTTACGTGCACAAAAATAAACAAAGAAATAATGCATCTAAATAAATTATAAAAAAATTGAAAAAGATGAAAATATTTTGCATTATTAGAATATTCCACTTATTATATTTCACTCCTAAAAAAATAAAAAGGATGGTAAATACAGAACTGATTAATTATATTTAATTATTTGTATTCTTGTATTCTTTTATTATTATGTTATTTTTATATTTATTTCTCTGATTATATTATTTATATCATCTATTTATCTATATATTAATATATTCTTCTTATTTTATGATTTTTCGATTTATATTCTTTATACTTTCTTCTTTATATTCATTTTCTATTTTGATGTATTTTATTATTTGAATATTCATATTTATCATCTTTTATATTATTATCATTTATATCTACTTTCGATTTATATTCATTCTGTTTTTATTTATATTAAATTTATCTTTTATATTTTGATTTCATTTATCATTTATTATCTTTTTATTTCTATATCTTTTATTCATTTGTTTGTTTTTCTATCTATATCATATATTCATATCATTTATTATTTATATTTTATCAGATATTAAATATTATATAATAATCATATAACATATATGATTGAATAATTTTACATCATTAAATTATACACTTTTATTTCATATTTCTCATTTTTCAATAAAAATACACAATTTATTTTCTTCTTTTATCATCTCTTTTGTTTTATTACTTTTTATCTTCTTTTTATCTTTTCTACTTTCTATTTTTATTCTTTATTCTTCTTCTTTCTTTTTATTCTTTTATATCTTTCTCTTCCTTTTTTCTATTATTTACTTTTTTAGTTCCACTTTAGTTTAATAAAATTATTACATTTCTTAATTACATCTTTATTAAATAAAAAGTCATTTATCTTTCAATCATTTTTATTTGTTTATGAGTTTTTTTCAAAATACTATAATAATTTAATAAATTGGTCTTTTCATCACATTGAATTTTATACTTTTCTAATTTTTTTGTTTATTTCTTTTTAGTCTAAATATACCAATTAACACAGTCAAAGCGAATAAACATAAACTAAAATAAAGTGTAGTAAATAACCAAGTCATAACAATTAAATTTTATGTTGATACTAACACTCCTAATATTTTAACAATAGTAATGATAAGTTAATAAATTGTTTATGTATTATTGTCAATAAATCAATATAACCATCGACATTGTATCATGTATTTATCTTAGCATTATTTGATATATATTTGTTGGTATTTGTTAGTTGTATACTATTTTTAAATTAACTCAGTTTTGGTTCTTCTTGTTTATGACAAGTTATTATATATTATTTTTTCATAGAACTTATTATAAACCAGATTTTCATTATTAATCCATCAAATACAACACTATTATTTGAAGTATTGTTATTTTGGATTTATAACATAGTTTATACTATTAAATATTAACATACTAATTCCAACATTAAATAGTTTAATGCCTTAATATTAATTCACGAATAACACCATCTTCTTTTTGATAACAATAGTTAAAGTAAACACACTATATTTTACATGAAAATGAATTGTATGATATAAGAAATGAATGTCATGAATAAAAGAAGTATTTCAAATGGAAAGACTATATTTTCAATTGTAAAATTCAATTTATTCAAACACTCTTTTATTCCTTCATGAATTATCAACAAATATAAAACACTATTTTGTTGATAACAAATCATTCATAACAATTAAAAATATATCAGCTCAGATGAAATAACGAAGAAACACTGAATTACTTGAATTAAAAATGGTGCTATTAATTCAACACTAAAAGAATCATAAGTATTGATAATTAAATAATATTTCATTAAAATAATAATATTTGTTTTATGTAATTGAAATAATAATTATATACATACAAATACTACATAAATTCTAATCTATCTAACAACTTATATCATAACTAAGTATATTTTTGATATTGTTGTAGTATTTCTATTATTTTCATCATTTATTATATTCAAAATCATAACAACATTCATCTTTTGTTTAATGAAATTATTTTAATGAAAGTAAAAACACTATTACACTTTAACTTTGATTATTCACAATATATTTTATCATCACATTGCACTATTCCAGTATTTTATTTTGAGAATAACTTATTTTCTTAACAAAACCATCCTTTATCTTCATAATATAATTGAATTAATTCATATAAATAATCAAGTATTATTTGTTCTCTTTATAAAGAAATACAACTCAAATAAATTCTGTTTAATATTGTTCATTCTTACATACACATTATCAACAATGAAACAAACTAGTTACAAATGATTTCAACTCATTTATTCATTAGAATAATTATTTTTCATTGTTTTTGAATGAAAAAACACTAAAATGTTGTTTATTCAATACAATAGTTAAATCAATGACAAATACATATAGAAAATAAATGAATGTACATAACAAATTCAATTAGAATAATTCATGAAAAACTCAAATAACCATTTCATCTCATCAGAATTCAATGGACAATCATCTGTTTGAACATTAGGTGTTGAATAAAAGAGTTGTAATGAATGTAGTAATTTATTTGCTAAAACAACTCCTTCAGTTCCTTCAAATATTCGTTCATGTTTTCTTGTGATTTCCCAAACAAATTCTAAAGCAACAAACTCTTTCTGAAGATTATCTCCAACAATGAAAATATTAACAATGCATGGAATCATTTTTTTAATATTTTCTTCAGTAATTTGATCAAACACTTCTTCACTATCAATACTCATCAATACCTCTTCTAATTTAAGTAAATCATTGACACTAGTTGATATAATATAATTTAATCTAGATTTCTTTTGATTAGGAATATCTTCTATTTCAAGTCTTTTTGTTGGTGTTTTTGATATTTCTTTAGTTCTTTTAAGTAAATTATCTTGAAGATCAACCAATGATTGGACTGGATTTGTTCTTTGTGTGTTTTGAATATTTTTAACATTAGTAGTATGAGAGGATTTATTGATAATAGGACTAGAAATTCTCTTTTTGGATGAACTTTCATTAGGGATGATTTGTAATGAGTTATTGATTGATTTAGGAGTGAAAGTAGTGGTAAGAGATGGACGAGTATTAAGATTTTGTTGAATAGACTTCGTTTTTGTTTGTTTAAAGTCTCTAATGATTTGATACATCTCATTGATTTTGTCTAAGATACATTTAAGATTAATAGCATGTTGTTTATTCCATTGAACTTGTTCTTCTTGCATCTCAAAGATTTTTTCATTCTGAAACTTAATTCCATCAAGTAATTGGATGATTTCATGTGGTATTTCTTTTTGCATTAATATTCATTTTGATTTCAAGATTAAAAAATCTTCTTTTCAACTTTATTTATCGGAAAGTTCAAGAAAATGAAAGTTAATTTCATCTCACAAGAACTAAATTATTATTATGTTCATCTCACAACCTACAAGGTCAACTTGCATTGGAATTGACTTAGGAACAACAAATTCATGTATGTGTGTTTTTGATAAAACAACACCTCGAATTCTTGAGAATGCAGAAGGAAAACGAACAACACCATCTTGTGTTTCTTTTACACCAACAGGAATATTAGTTGGAGAAGCAGCAAAACGAATGGAAGCATTACACCCAACAACTACTATCAGTGGAATTAAGAGGATGATAGGATGTCAATACAAAAGTGATAAACAAGAAAGAAGACCTTATAAAATTGTTAAAGGAAGGAATGGAGAAGGATGGATTCATATTAATGGGAAGACATATTCTCCAACAGAAATTTCATCAATGATTCTTAAGAAATTAAAAAAAGATGCAGAGGCTAAACTAGGGAAAAGAGTAGATGAAGCAGTTATCACATGTCCAGCATATTTTAATGATGCACAAAGACAAGCTACTAAAGATGCAGGAACACTTGCAGGATTAAAAGTTAAAAGAATTATTAATGAACCAACAGCAGCAGCATTAGCATATGGAATAGATACAAGAAAAGAAAATGAAGGAAAGAATAATGCAGTTTATGATCTTGGAGGAGGAACATTTGATATTTGTATTCTTAATATTAATAAAGGGATTTTCCAAGTTAAAGCAACTAATGGAGATACAATGCTTGGAGGAGAAGATTTTGATAAAGCCATTTGTCAATACATTTCGAAAGAATTTGAAAGAAAATATAAACGAAATCTTCAAGGAAATAAAAAAGGAATTAGTAGAATAAAGAAGTAGCAGAGAAAGTAAAATGTGAATTATCATCAAGTGAAGAAAGTATAATTTCATTACCATATCTTGATGGACAAGATTCACTTGAAATTACAATTAATAGAAGAAAAATTGAAGAATTATGTAAAAAAATTAGTAAAAGAACAGAATATCCTTGTATTCAATGTATGAAAGATGCAAAATTAAGAAAAAAAGATATTAGTGATGTTGTACTTGTTGGAGGAATGACAAGGATGCCTTTAATTCAAAATACTGTTCAAGAAATTTTTGGAAAAAAACCATGTAAAAATATCAATCCTGATGAAGCTGTTGCCATTGGAGCAGCAATTCAAGCAAGTATTATTGAAGGAAAGAAAAATGACATTATTCTTGTTGATGTTACACCATTAACTTTAGGAATTGAAACATATGGTGGAGTGATGACACCATTAATCCATAGGAATACAACAATCCCTACATCAGTTTCAAAAGATTTCACTACATCAATGGATAATCAACAAGAAGTAGATATTAAAGTATTTCAAGGAGAACGTAGAGTTACATCAAAGAATAAAAAGTTAGGAGAATTTAAATTGGTTGGAATTCCTCCAGCAAAGAAAGGTATACCAAAAATCCAAGTTACATTTGATATTGATGTTAATGGAATAGTAAAAGTTTCTGCTCTTGATAAAGGAACAGGAAAGAAAACAGGAAATCAAGTTAAATCGAATGGTGGTTTGAATGAAGATGAAATTAATCGACTAGTTAAGGAAGGAGAAGAACATGCTACTGAAGATAATAGAAAAGAAAATTTAATTCTTCTAACCCAATGTTTAAAAGAAATTATTCATTAAGAACATCATATTCAATAAAAAGAGAAAGAAATAAAACAAATGAGGATATTTAGATGATACAGAAACATGTTAAGAAAGATATTTAAAACAAAATTTGTAATGTTTAATAACAATTTATACAATAAACAATAAAAATAATTAAAATGAAGAAAATAATGAATATATTAAGAATATACAAAAATAATATATTGTACAGATCAATTCATTTATATTGAATGAATCTTGTTTCTCATATAATTACATAATAATAAGAAATGAAGAATAAATAAAATAAAGAAAAGAATAAAATAAATAAAAAAGAAAGAAGAACATCATAAAGAAATATTTAATAAATAATTAATTCAATAATTATTTGATTAAAACATGAAATAAATAAAATAAAGAGTAATAAATTAATCAAATTATAAATATAAGAATAAACATAAAGAATAATACTATAAATTAAGAATAAAAAAAGAATCAAAATAAAATGTAGATATGTAGTATAGATTATTCATATAAATTTTAAAGATAAATATATAAAATAACAATAAATAAATAAATATAAGAAAGAAGAAAATAAATAAATCATAAATTAAGAATAAAAAATAAAAGAAATAAAAGAAAAATAAACATAAAATAAGAAAGATATAATCATTAAAATAATCAATTTATTACTTCTATTTATTATATTTTCATTATCAAAACAATGAAATGAATATAATGAATTAATTGAAATAAATAGAATAGATAAATGAAAAGAATATAAAGAATGAAATGAAATAATAGAAAAAGAAAATAAAGATAATATTAAAAGAATAAAATATTAAATAGAAACATATTTAATTAAATATATAATAAATAATCAACCACAATCAACAAATTGAAATAATTAATAAGAAAAGTCAATATTGAAACAGAAATAAATAAAATAAATACAAAAACAAGAAATATTTATAAATTGTATTCTCAAATACAAAATCATATTAATTTAACAAGAGAATCTCATTTAATTTTTACTAATAATAAATAAATTAATTAAACAAAAATCAAAATAACTAATTTTATTTATTTCATTTCATTTAGAATAAATATTGATAATAATAAGAAAATATAATTAATTAGTAGAAATGAAATTATTAGTACTCTTATTAATATTCCACAAGAAGTGGTTAATAATGAAAATATACCATTTAAAACAATAAATAAAGAATATCTATTTAATATTATTCATGAAAATAGAAATAACTTCATTTGATTGAAATATCCATATGAACAATTTACAAATGGTAAATGAAGAAATATAATTTGAAGATTTGATAGTTTACTATTAACAAAAGAATATTTAAATACACTAATAAGTATTATATTAGAAAATGAATAAAATCTAATAAATAAATATTGTATATTAAAGTTATCAACATCTAATAAATCATTTAAATAATTACTTCAAAGAGAAGAAGTTAAACAATGAAATCAACTAAAATTAATATCAGAAGAAATAAAATCAAGAAAAGAAAATGAGAAAAGAATGAAAATAAAACAAAGAATAAATAAAGCATATAAATCAGAAGATAATAAAATATATTGATTATTAACATATAATAAAATTAATACATTTATCATTTTATAAATTTATCATAAATAAACATATGTTAAATCATATGAAAATACTATTTCAAAATTTATTGATTTATTTGATTCTAATAAATAACTAATTCAACTCATATTCACAAATAATAGATGTTGATATTGTAATTAATCATAATAGATTGAGAAAAATATATCAACATAAGATGATGTTAACACAATATATTCATGAAGAATATCAAATTTTATAAAAATTATAATGAAAGAAAACTATAATACAAGTTTGTATGAACAAGAAACATGTGAAGTAAGAGAGAAAGAGAATAATACAAAAACACATAGAGAATGATATACAAAACAAATATTAATAAATATGAAGATGTTGAACATAAAGTTTCATAACCATCAATTATGAAATAAGAAACAAAAAATAATGAGAAAATCAAGAAAACCAACAGAAATAATAATTTATACATATTAATTTTGTTATTGTATTTGTTCATTTATAACAAAATGAATAAAAGAATAGAGAAGTGGTATTATTGTATGATATGATGGTGATTCATATGGTAAAGATGAAGAAATTGAAGTAAGTTTATCACCAACTGATATCATTGATTTAAATGATAAAGATGAAGATAATAAATTAAAAGAATAAAGATATAAAATTAGAATAAGTATTTTAGAAACATATAGATTTAATTATAAATATAATGAAAATAAACATAGAGAATTTATAAAAGATGTAATATATGAAAGAGTGAATATATATCAATATGTTATATGAGATGAAATAATAGAAGAAAATGAAGAAGAAACAAAAAAGATAATAAAGAAATATCAAATAAAATGGAATCAAAATAATAAAAGAATAAATAAAATAGATAATAAATATGATAAATAAATTAATATAAAACATGTACATTGATGATATGAATATGGAGACAATGTAGAATTGAGTACAAAATGTGTACTATCATATTTTGAATCATGATATAAATTTGAATATAATAAAAATAAAAGTATTGAAGAATATTGTTCAAATGGAGTATCAATAAACATAATAAACATAAACATGATTAATATTTGAATAATCAGATTAAATCATTAAATGAAGAAAGAATAAAATAATAAATAATAATTAGGATAACAAATACAAAGAGAAAGAAATAAATAGATTTATATGAAATAAAATAAATAAGAAAATAGAAATAAAGAATAAATGATAAAAAGAGAATAAAAATAATAAATAATAGAAATAAAAGAATAACATAAAACAAAAAGAATATAAAGAAATATCAATAAAATAAAAAGTAGTTAATTAAGTATTAATAGAACTTGTGTCTATTGTTCCTGCCTCACCGGAAACTAATCCCATCCCTGAGTCTTCGTCATGTAGTTCAACTACATATGTTTGGTTGTGATCTCCACAGTGTTCCATGACGTCCATCATGTTCCTAATTACAATGTTTTTGATTTCTTTAGTGATGTCAATTTCGATTTTTAATTGTTTGATTAATTTAATACTTTCCGCATTTACTAGCCCATTAATCGAAATTACTACTGGAATTATTTTGACATCCTTTATTTTCTCTATTTTCATTACCCTATTTTTTAATTCCTTATACATATTTCTTTTCTTCCAATACCCTCCATTAATATTATGATCTGCCACAATATTCATATCAAATATTAGACATGTTTTATTCTTTTTATTTATTACATATATGTCTGGTCTTTTATGATATAGTCCATCACTTTTTGGCATTATTTGTTTGTTCAATATCATAGTGATGTCGTTGTATTGGAACACTGTTTCATATGGGGGTTTCTTGTATTGTTTATTTCATGTGTATTTTCTTATTAACCCCTCCCATATGATAATGCCAATATGGTCATGTTTCTCCATTTGTGATTTCTTATGACCAATGCAAGATAGTAGAATGTGTTCTACTGTGGATATCTTGTATTTACAAAGTGGGCAGTACTTTAATCTTTCATTTTTTAATATTTTATCTTTCCTGTACCCACTAAATATTGCTCCATCTTGCATTTTAGTTAATTGGAGAAATGAATTTTTCTTTATATTGATGGACTTCCATGCATTGATTGTAGTAGTTTTATCTACAAATTTTGACTCGAACCATCTTCTAAAATGTCAACTTGTTTGATTTCTATTTTTTGATGTATTGGTCGGTCATTAATTTCTTTATTTTTAATACTACTTCTTTTTCTTTTTTATTTTCACTTCATTTATTATTTCTTCTATTTTCGTTTCTGTGATCTTATGACGGGCTTTTTTAATTCTATTCAATATTCCTTTCTTGGAATACCATCTATCTATTATGTTATTTCTTATTTCACTCTTGTACATTAGTACATTACTGTTCTAATTAATTCATTAACATATTCATCTATTAGGCTTATTAATCCTTCACCCATTTCATTTATATTGACATATAGACGGTCTTTGGAGTTATAACTAATGTATTTTGCATTTCTTAAATATTTTCTTATCTCCAAATCCATTCTATCTAGGTCAGTTACATTCCAATTTACTACTGATGCTGAATATCTTCAGATTGATTACTTCAGTATTAATTCTTGTAATATATCTTCTATTACTACTTTCATCAGTATTTATCTCTTCCATTTTCTTCATCATCTTTTCTTTGATGATTTTACAATTGAAGGTATCATTAATTTCATCGGACTGCCATACTCCTAAATATTTATACAATTCCTCTCCTTCAATTAATTTGATGTTTTACATTCCATCTGGTATTTTATTAATGTTCTTTAATACCATTCCTGATTTATTTCATTCATTTCCATCCCTATTCCACTTATTATTTCTTTAATTTCATTGTGGATTGTTACCATTTCTTCACTACTTAGTGTCATTATTCTCAATTCATCCATATACAATGTATGGTTTGATTTTGGGAATTTCTCTTCTATGATTTGAGAAATTACATTCATTTTGATGATGAAAAGTAGAAATGATAAGGAATCACAATGTAAAATTCATCAATTTAATACATCCTAGATATTCATTATATTTATATCCTATGAATATCTTCCATCTGTTCATCATACTTTCTACAATGTCTATGATGACACCCTCTACATTAAAATATTTTAGTGCTTCTATTACCCATTCATGATTTACTGTTTCATATGCTTTCTTAATGTCATAATATGACTCTACATATTTTGGGTATTTTTCTTCTTTTTACTGCTTTAACATATAACTGTTAATTAATCCTTCTTTATCATCAAGAGATTGCAGTTTACATCATAATTGATTTTTACTAATTTTTAGTGATTCATTATTCATGTTAATTCTATTATGAATCTTCTCTTTCAATATTGAGGTAAATACTTTCATAATTACATTTGTACAACTGATAGGACGATAATTAATGACATCGTTCCTATCACCTCATTTGTGGATTAATATAGTTCTTCCACTTACCATATCTAGAGGGGTGTTTTCATTGAAGTTTAACCATTCATTGAAGATATTAAGAATGGACTCTCTTGATGATGACATTCTCTTCCAATAATACAAATATATAATGTCAATGCCTGGTGATTTCCAATTACTTATTTTCATCAGGCTTAAATTTAAATCATCAGATGTGATGATGACATTATCATAATTCCTATATCTTTCATTCCACGATGTGATTTGTTTTATTTTCCAATGTTCTTTATTTAATATCACCTGTGTTTCATATAATGATTTCAAATATTCTAAATTAATATCGTTATTTGGGTATATTTCATTTTGTGGGTCTTTCTTCTTTATTTTAATTTTGTTATTAGAATCAAACATGATTTTATTTGTATTGATTCTGACCCTTTCATTCTTATTAAATTTAATTCTTTCTTTAATCATTGTCATCATATATTTTAGGTAATTTATATTTATTGAATTAATTCAAATCATAAATATATTAAATTATATTCATAACAATGTTATAATTTTATATAAGTACTAAATTAAATAAAAATGTAATATTAAATGTTTATATCTTTTATTTATGTTCATCAAATTGGTATAAGTTACAATTGAATATAGTTATTATTTTATTATATATTTTCATTTCATTCTTTTTGATAAATATAATTTAATATTTGAATATAATTTGTTTAATAAAATGTTGATAATGATGAAATAAAAACAAAACTATCAATTTGTTCATTGATCTGTGATATTTTTATATTATATTAAACTAAATTTAAATGATTTTGATTGTATTAATTTCATATTTGTTTACAATATTTATTTTATTAATTGAGTATTTCATTCATTTTATTTGATTTGTGTTTATAATTAAATTATAATAAGAAATAAGAAGAATTGATATTCAAAGAAATAAATAGATATTCAACAAGTTAACATTTCTATCATACATTACATTAACTTATCTATAAAGTATCAATAAAGATGTTTATTTGATTAAATAAGAAGATTATATTAACTGATTGTAGAATTGAAGATGATTATTATTAATAAGTATTTTACAATTATAAAATAATTATTAACAATAACATTGTTAACACATTCTATCAATAGATAGAAATGTTAAACAAGAAATTATACAAAGAAATAAAATTCTTTTAAACAGAATTATTCTTTCTATTTTGAATGATTAATGATGAAGAATATAGATTGAGATGATGATTAATAATAGTATATTCTAAATACAAAATCAATACAGAATAAATCAATCATTCAAATGATTATTGTGGTGATCAAACGAATGAATATTTTAATATAAATTGAAATTGTTTGTTGTATTTATTACTTAATGATTTATTATGATGAATTTACAATACACAACAGAGAAATAACATGATTAACTAACAAATTAAATTATTTCAAATAATATTGTTCTGAGTGTATAAATTTCACTCAATTGTACAATGTTACATTGAAATATAATTAAAATGGTTTTTGATAAAGTTAATAATGAAATAGATAAACAAAGAATAAAATAAAGATATGATTGATAACATAAAAGAAAAAGAAAGAAAAAAGAATAACAAAATAGAATATAAAGAATAAAGAAAATAAATATGATTGAATTTGTTTATTTAATTTGTTTTTGATTAAAATACAAAATAATATAAATAACATGAGTAATATCATATTAGTTAATAGTATACTATTTCATTATATTTCATATTAATTATTTTCATTCTTTTGTTATTATTTTGATTTACTTTTCATCTTATTTTTGATAATAATGAATAAAATAATAAATATGAATATTAATATGTTTAAATGAATGAAATGTAAATAATGAATAAAATATTAATTAACATGAATTATTTACATCATTTAAATATGAATTATTTCATTTATCTAATCATTGAATATATAAAAAAACAAATAAAAAGATAAAATAGATAAGAATGAAATGATAATATCAAATAAATGATTATATTTAAATGAATAGAAATAAAATGAATATAATATAGAAATAAAAGAATGAAATAACAAAACTAATAAATGTGATATATAACAATAAAATCAATAATGTTATTAAAAAAGAACTTAAAAATACATAATAATGGAAATAACATCAACATCAAATAACATATCAATTGATAAAACACATAAAGTAATTCAACAACTAGAAGAATGGACAGAAAGAAGAATAGGAAATATATTATTTGATTCAGATAATGATAATTGGAATAAAGATACATCAGTATTTAATCAAAGAATAATAAATAAAGAACATATAATAATTATTATTGAAGATACAAATGGAAATAAATTTGGAGGATATATTAATGTGAAAATTGATAAAGTTGATAATTGGATAAATGATCCAAAATCATTTTTATTTTCATTAGAATCAAATGGAAGAATACAAGGAATGATGAAATTTGATATTAAAGAACCACAATATGCATTTTATTTATGTAATCAATCAAGTAATTGTTTGTTTACATTTGGATATGGTGATATTACTGTTTATAAAGAAAATTATAAGACATATTCATGGTGTTATCAACAATCATTTTCATATAAAGGAATATCAAATGCACTTTGTGGAAAACATGATTTCACACCACAACGAATTATTGTAATTGAAATGAAATGATTTTTATTCATTATTATTTATTTGAAAACTAAAAAAGAATATAAAATAAAATCAATAAATGAATATGAACATTTCATCTATCAATAAATGAAATGGTGAATATAAAAATGTTCATATTTCATTCTTGTTTTATTTTATTTGAAATAATCATATTCAATGTGTTAATTTAATAAATAATAAAAAGAAATAAGAATAAAAGATAAATAAAATATAATAAAATATTTATTTTATTCTTTTTTATTTATTTTTTATTTTATTTATATTATTTTATATTTATTTATTTTATTCTTATTCTTTTATCTTTATATTTATTATATATTTCTTATTTTATTATTTATGTTATATTCTTATATCTTTTTATTCTTATTTTATATTTATTCATTATTACTCATTTCATATTAACAATGATAAATAACAATACAACATATAATAAATAAATGATATAAGATAAACAACAATAAATAATAATAATAAAATATAAACAAACAATATAAACAAATATAAAATGATAAAATATCATCTAATATAAAATAAGAATAACAAAGAATAAAAAGAAGAAATGGATGATGATTAGAAAAGAAAAAATTGACAAAAAGAAGAAATGAATGATGATAATCAAAGATAAAAATCAATATAAAATATAAAATCAAATATAATAAATAATAAGAATAAGAATGATTATATCTTATTTTATTATTATATTCTTCTTTATGATTCGAATATGGTATATCAGATACACAACACAAATAACTAATATTTCCATGTTTCAAATCACCTAATTATCTTCTGGTTATGATATCCCTTTGGTGAGATAACATACCACATAACACTAATTGTTTATTTTTATTATGACTAATTATTATGGAAGTATTATCAATAATGATTATTATTTATTATGATATAAGATTATTTATTTATTATGATTGTAGTATTATTATTTCTTATGATACAATATATTTATCATTATACTTTTGAGTTGAATACATGATGTGTTATCAATAAAGATTATTTAAACAATGTTGATGATAGGGAACCAAAATAAGCAAAGAAACAATGCATCTAAATAAAAAAACCCCAAAAAGAAAAGGGCAAAATATTTTGAATCAATAAAATAATAGTTTTTATTATTTTGTTCCTAAAAAAATAAAAAATAAAAAAGTAAATTAAATAATCATTCTATACTCATTTATATTTCTTTATATTTTATATCATTTTATGATTAATTGTTCTGAAATATAAATGATTCAGAAATGATATTTGATTCAATGTAAGTATACATTTTTATTATTATGTTATTATTATGTTATTTATGTATTTTATTTTATATATTTATATATTTTATTATTATATTTATTTTTATTATTATATTATATATCATCATATTATCTATATATTTTATATTTATCATATTTTATTAGTTTTATATTCTTATTATTTATATTTTATTTAAATTCATATATTTCTATTTATATATAATTTATTATATATGAATACATTTCTTTATCTTATTTTCATTTTTATTATATTTTTATATTTTATATCTTCTTTCTTTTTATATTTATTATTATTATTTTATTTATATTATATTGTTTTTATTTATCTTTTCATTTATATATTTTATTTATTATTATATCATTTCTTTTCTCTTATTATTTCTTTATTATTTATTATTATTTATTTAATTTTTATATCTTCTATCTATATTATATGAAATTATTATTTATTATATATTACAATTATATATTAATCATATAACATTTATATTTGATTATATATTATATTTTTCTTCTTTTCTCTTCTTTTTTATATTATTTTATTTTTTATTTGAATATATTTGTTTTTGTATTTTTGTTATTTATTTTATTTCTTATTTTTTGTGTTTATTTTATTCTTATTTATCATATTTATCATTTATATTATGTTATATTTGATTTTATTAATTATATTAATTAATATTTTATTAATATAAATATTATGTTTATTATTTTATTATTTATTTATTTTTATTATTTATTTTATCTTTTCTTATTATTCTTTTATTATTTTATGTTTATTATATTTTATTTTTTTATTTCTTTTTCTATCTATTTTTTATTATTTTTATTTATTATATATATTTCTTTTATTCTTATTCTGTTATTATTTATATTTTTTATTTATTTTATTTATTCGATTGTTTAATAAAAAATATATTCAATTTTATTATTTGTTTATTATTATTATTTATTTTTATTTATATATTAATTTGATTAATATATTTGTATTATATCATTTTTATATTTATTATTATTTATATTTTGTATTATTATTTATTATTATTATCATTTTTATTTTTATTTATCATTTTATATTATATTATTCATTATTTAATGAATTTAATATTTATTATGAAATCATTTATTAATTATTTCATTTTATAATGATATATTATTTAAATTATTTTGTTATATCACATTGATTATTCAATATTTAATGATAGAAATTAATGATATAAGATTAAGATAATAGATATAAATAAAATGATGAATATTGAAACAATCATTTAAAATCAAAAATAAATAATAAGAAATATAAATATAATATAAAGAATAAAGAAAA
>NW_001854526.1:0-1068 GCF_000209125.1 Entamoeba dispar SAW760
ATTATTAACATCATTTGTTTATTTCTTAATTTCATTTGTTTCATTTTTATTTCCATTTTCATCTACTTTAATCTCTAAATTTATTTTTATCTCACTTGCATTTCCTCATTCTCAATTTCCTCATTCTTAGATTCCTCATTCTCAAGTTCTTCTTTCTTTAAATCCTTCATTTTTCTTTTAACTCCCATCTTTCGTTTTTGTTTTCGTTTTTCTTTTCCCTGTTCTTTTTCCTTCCATCTTTCGTTGTCCTTATGTTAATCAATACAATTCAACATGTTTCTTTTATTTTCTTTAAAAACTGTTCAACTGTACTGACAGGCTTACTGCCATCATTCAATGTATTTTGAATGATACGTATTTTATCAGGTTTCATTTAACTATCAATATTTTTCTTTCATTTATACAACTTTTGTTAGTTATTTATTAGAAAAAACTATTGTTTTACTTCATAAATTTATTAATAACTTCAAAGTTTTTCTAAAATTAGATAACGACTCAGATTATCCATACAAACAATATAGAATTATTCTAAAAATAGAAAACGATTCAGATTATCCATACAAATAATTTATAAAATTTCTAAAAATAGAAAACGATTCAGATTATCCATACAAACATGTCGCCGAAAATGCCGAATATTTGTTGGTAACCACGTCATCCTTTTCGGCAAATCGAGCTTTTACCATCTTAAAATTTTGGTCTAGTGTTAATCCGATGGTTTTTCCTAGCTTTTGTGTAATAAAGGTTCACTTTTCGACGGAATATCAATTTTTTTCGTTCTATTCCTTCTAATTTCAACAAAAAAACGGTAGTTTTTTCAAAAAGGGCATTTTCAAAAATCGTATTTCGAGTAGGGGGGGTCTTTTTGCAATTTTTGTTGAAATTTACCCCGTGTAGAAGGAATTTTCGTTGTTATATAAAACATTTGTATGTTGGGTTTTTGTTATTCTTTTTTGTTATTCTTTTTTGTTATTCACTATTTTTAGGTCATTTTTTGTTATTCTTTTTTGTTATTCAAAGGTAATGCTCAATGATGAAATAATCATGAAAAAATTGTAAAAAATGAGG
>NW_001854525.1:0-13128 GCF_000209125.1 Entamoeba dispar SAW760
GTTCTTGTCCTAATAAATCACTATAATCATATGGTCTTCTTTTTCTATTTGTTATTGCATTTTCTTCAAATTTTAAATAAGGTAAACAACATTTTGTTGCTGTTTTTTTGTCTTTAATTGATTTAAATGGTTCTTGTGTATTATTTAATGTACGAATATGCATATCCCAAATATGTGATAAACAATTATATTTAGTTTTTAATCCTTCATTACATCCTGGATAAATACATCGATATTCCTTAAATCTAACTCTTTTGGTTTTATGTTCCATCTTAAAAGACCAAATAACCATTTTTAGTTTTATTTTTTTTTTATAATTTCTTAAATTCTTTTTGTTATTCCTTTTTATCAATAAAAAATTCTAAATATCTTCTTGAGAGTTTCTTTCCTATTATTTTTTTTTTCTATTAATTTTAATTAGAATAAATTAATTATGGACTTTACAACCGATGTTATTATTCATTGATTAAGTTAAAGTCATTCTTTTACTTATTTTTTATTTCTTTTTTCTTTAAGATGGTGAGGAATTCTTGTTAATTAATCATAACTTAATTATTTATTATATTATTATTATAAAAATATTCTAATAAAATTAAGATGAAGAAAGAAAAATAATTAAAATTATTGATTTGATATATCTTCTTTTCTATTAGCTAGTAAGATTGGATAAATATTCTTATATGCTAAATTCAAACTCTCTTCATCTTTAGCACCTGTAAGAACAACTTTCCCTGTTGAAAATACTAATAAAGTTACTTTAGGTGATGCCATTCTATATACTAATCCAGGAAATACTTCTGGTTCATATTGACAAAAAGCCAAATATGAATCAACTAAAGCACGTAATGCAATTTGAAATTTCACATCACATGATCCTACTATATTTTGAACATTAAAGTTAGAATAATGAATTGGATATCCAATTTTCTTTATAATCTTTGCATATTTTTTTGATGCTATTTTACTTTCTTCAATTGAACGAGTTCCAGTACATACAATTTTACCTGTTTGAAAAATTAATGCCGTTGATTTTGGACTTGAGATTCTCATAATCGCTCCTGCAAAACGTTTCGGATTATACTCTGCATTTCTTGCTTTTTGTACTATTTTTCTCAATTCTAATTTAACACCTAATTGAAATGTTGACACTACATTTACAATCTCTGGATGTGTATCGTTTGGATTATTTAATGATCTCTCTTGTGACTCAGTTGAAGTTGACATATAATCTGCATGACATAAACTTCCTATTTGTGACATCGATCTAAGATCAATACATAAAAGAGTGTTATTGAGACATTAGTCTTCAAATTGAAAAATAGAAAATAAGATATAAACATTTTTCTATTTTACTATTAAAAATGATTTCTTCAAAATGCCTTATGGTTACATTAATTCAACTTTCATAGAATTTGTGGGTATTAGTGTTATTTGCATATTAAATACTGAGAAAATGTCATATTAAATATTATCTACTTTGTTTTAATGTTCTAATAATATTATAATTTTTTAATAATTAGTTATTTATAGAAATTTCAATAATTTTTATCATTGTAGAAATATAAAAATAACTCTACAGAAGATCTTATTAATGAATGAAAATCCTTTAATTAATTACTTTTTGATTTTTTTGGATTTTGTTTCTAAATGATTGATAAAAAAATAAATTAGTAACAGAATTAAGATAATATATTACTCTTCAAGAAACATTTGTTTCAGATATTTTAAATATGCACGTAAATTGGCTTGATCAAGTTGATTGTCTTTTAGAGCAATTAACTTTTGACCAAGATCATATTTTGCTGTATTAAATTGTTGAGTAGTATCTTTTTGAATACTCTTTTTGATTTCAATTGCGTTTTGAATGATAGAAAGAGGAAATCCAGCCATTTCGGCAATTTGAATTCCATAATAATCATTTCCATCAAATCCTTCTGTTAATTTGTATTTTGGACATAGTCCATGTTCGTTTAATACAACCTCCATATGATATTGACGTACAACATGAGGGTATAACTTTTCTAAGTTATTTAACTCTGGGAAATGAGAAACAAAAAGGCAAGTTGATAAACTTTTAAGAATAATTTCTTCACTAACAGCCCATGAAATAGAAACCCCGTCAATAATACCTGTTCCTCTTCCTAACTCATCAATAAGAATCAAGGAACTATCGTTCATTAATTCAATAATTTCTTTAACTTCTTCCATTTCTTTCATAAATGAAGATTGATTTAATTCTATTGAATCGTCAGTAGATAATCTTGATAGTATGTTTGTTAATGGACGTATCGACGCAGCTTTTGCAGGGATGAAACACCCCATATGACTCAAAATCATTAATAATGCTATTTGTCTAATATAGGTTGATTTTCCTCCCATGTTTGGTCCATTAATTAAACAAAAACGAGAAGTATCATCAATGTAAGTGTCATTAGGAATAAATTGGGTAATAGATGTTTGTAAAATTGGATGTTTTCCTTGTTTGATAATAATTGAACGAGTATCATTAAATTTTGGTTTACATATTGTTGAATTTGTTGATGAATAGGTAACAAAACAGATAATCATATCCAATAGTCCAATCATTTCAGCCATTTTATTAAGAACATTAATTCTTTTCTTTAATTCTTCGGATTTTTCTGAAATTATACCAATTGATAATTTAATGATATCATTTTTGATAGAAAGAAATTTATTATTCAAGGAAATCATTTCTGGAGTATTGACAGAATATTTATTATCAGTTAATTTAACAATTCTACAGCACCCTTTAGGAATATTTTGTTTTGTACCTTTAAATATATAAGAGAATCCTGTTTGTGTAGTTTTTAATATTAAACCGAGGGCTGATGCTTCTTCAGCAGAGGTATGAATTTTTTCCAGTGTTTCTGTAAAAATTTGTTGAGAAATATCAAGATATGGATTAATATTTTGTTTCATTACAAAACAAATTTTATTCATTGTATTTTTTGAAAGAATTACTGTTGGATTCAAAATACTTTCTAGAATTAACTTTAATTCGTTAATTTCTGGATCATCTAATATACTTCTCATTGTTGTAATAAGAAGTGGAGCATTTGTATGAAGCTCAAACACCTTTTGGAATTGAGGAATTGTATATAATAACTTATATAATTCACACATATTTTTTAAGATTGATTGAAGAGTTGTTGGACGGATAGAGTCAATTCGGTTTAGTTGAAGAATTGATGTAATGATTTTATCAATATCAGGAAGTTGTTTAAGAAATTCAATTGAACGATAGTATAGTTCTGAATTCCTAAGAAAGAATTCAACACAATTTTGTCTTTCAAGTATTGTTTCGATATCACACGGAGGTTGGAGGATGTTATCAATCAAAGTTTTTCTTCCATTATTTGTTAGTGTTGTATTAATAACAGCAAA
Organism: Entamoeba dispar SAW760; assembly: GCF_000209125.1. Taxonomy (NCBI): domain Eukaryota; phylum Evosea; order Mastigamoebida; family Endamoebidae; genus Entamoeba; species Entamoeba dispar. Next base: position 3,406 of record NW_001854525.1, read on the forward strand.
TAACGAACCTGTATTCTTTGCATCTAAATTATTAGTAATTAACTCCAGTTGTTGAGCAGTTTGAACATCAATCCTTATTTTATTAGACAGAGGAATGTATTTTCCATATAATGCACCTGGTTGAATAATAAATGCAGACTTTTCAACTTTTTGAATTAATGCATTAAATGATGCAGCACATAGATATCGTTTTGTTAAATCCTTTCTAAGTAAATCACAACAACTTCCAACAAATAACCTTTCTGATAATGTTACACCATCATTTTCATTGAACGAACTCCTTGGGAGAAATGTAATTTTATTTCTATTTTTTTTAAGAAGTTGAGTTAATTCACTCTTTTCTTGGGTTTTGGAAATAATTATTTGTGTAGGAGAATACATGTTAATAAGAATTAATGTTTGGATGTATGTGTTTGTATCTAGGTATTGGCACAACCCAACAGTATTAGAACTACATTCAAACCAACATACTCCTATTTCTTTTCCTTTTGTTTCACATAAGGCCATAACAATTTCCCTGTCATAAAGGCTTTCGTTTTCTCTTTTTCTTTTCATTACAAATTTTAATTAACTATTATTTTCATCAAAATTTCCTTATTTCTCTTGTTGTCTTTTCATTACAAATGATAAGAACGAACAAAGAATTTTTTTTAATTTTTTTTTTTGGTTTAGAAAAAGTTTAAATCAGAGTATTATAATAAAAATATAATTTTATTCTTATCACTATATCTTCACTGAGAAGTATTTTTAGAGCTTCAATCATATTTAGTTCACATGCAACACAGGTTGCAACCAACTAAAGAAGATATTTTTAATGAATTTAAGGAGAATATAGTACTACAACTTAATGTTCTCAACGCAATGAGTACAGTCACAAAAAAAACTGATAGAAAGATTTTGAACAAAATTACACCGATGGTCGTTCAGCTAATCGAGTTAACAAAAAAAGAAAAAGAAATAACTCAAGTAGGTTTGAATACTTCAGGGTCATTATTAGTATTAGAAGAAATTTACCAAAACATCAATGAAGAAAAAAGTAGAGAATACGTTAGTTATATTCAAGAAATTATGACAACTAAAATGCCTATCACTGGAATGAGACTATATTATATGAGTGAAATCATTCGATTGTATGATAACATTAGATTTATTAATGAAGAAGTTGGGTTATTATTTCTTGAATTTAAACACATTAAAGAAGTTATCAATAAAACAATTGAAATATTTACTATTTTGTCAAAGTTACGAGAAAATAATGAAAGAAGTAAAATAATTGTTCAAGAGTTTATTAACCTTATTGAAGAAATTAAAAAAGAAGAATTAGAGTTAGAGAATAAATCAAATCTGATTACTGATAAAATTAGAGCACTAATAATGAAACATTTTATACATATCATTTCATATTCAAAATTACAAAAAATATTTCTTGTTATTTCACAATTTTTTGCAATTCATTTAGACAATATTATACAGTGTATTCAAAAGAATAAAACTGATTTAACTCCAATAGTTATTAATGATTTTATCTTTTTAATACAATACTACATTAATTGTATTTCTCTTATTTCATTCTATTATTTTACAAGTCAACGGAATATTTCATCTTTTTGTAATAAATTATTCCCATTAGTACAACAAACATTGAAATTAATGATTGATCTCCTTCATACAAGTCATACACCACAAGAGATATTTGTATTTCTTGAGAAATTTAAGAATGAATTATTATTTATTTCATTTTCAATAAAATCTATAATAAAAGATATTATTGAATTAATTCCATCAGTTTCATTTGAAACTTTTAAACATACTGTTAGTGATTTCTTTTTGATAGTTGAAGAGATTGATCAACTTAATATTGATGATTCAATTTATGGTATTATTGAAAGGATGAAAAAAGTCTTATTTATGCAAAAGAAATTTCAGTCTATTATTTCTATGATTGTTCAATATGATAAAAAAGATATTCATTTTGAGAATAGTATTAATATTATAAGTCAAATGGTAAATATGATGGGATCAAAAAATATTACTAAATCAATGGTTCACACTCAAATTAAAAATATCAAACAAAGTATCACTGAAATTATGATTGAATCATCTCTTTTCATTCCAATATTTTCATTTGGGATAGAAACTCAAAAATTTGCATATCAAAATAATATTATTTGTATTTTTTCTGAATCTCAACAATGTATGAAATACCTTTCTTCTTTTATAAGAAATAGTAAAGATGGAGGAGTATACCACAATTATGAACCAATGCAAATGATTTCTTATTTGAAAAATTCTTATTTTCAAAAAAAGTTTTGCATATTTCCATCAGTATCAAAAGAAATTACTATTTTCTTTAACTTATTAGAAACAAGAAAATTTAAAACAATACATGAAATGGCACAATTTGTTTATGAATCTCAAATGGAAATAAGTAATTCATTTACACCACAAACTGATATGATTCATTATTGTATTAATGAAATTAAAAATAAAATATCATTATTTTTAAATGAAAGTTCAACTGAAAAATTAGAAGAAATTATTAGTAAAAGTATTATTGTATCAAAAATGTGTCAATGTTTTATTCTTCAAAATCAAACAAATGAAATAACAAAATATCCTTTAAGTATTGAAAAACAAATTAAGTCAATTAAAGTATTTAGTAAAAGTGGTAACATTTCATTAAAAATTATTAAAGAACCTATTCATGAACTTCAAAAAATTCTTAATTCATTACAACAGTCATTACACTCTACTCCATTTGAAAGTTTTGGATTAGTTAGTTCACAATGTCATTCATCTGGTTCATCTTCACACTTTCAATCACTCCATTCTATTTGTTCACAAAAATTTTTTTCAACAGACTCTACAATATCGTCAATAGAATCATGTTGTACAATTACATTAGATTATAGGTTTAATGAAATTTTTGTTTTATTAAGAGAATCGTTTAATACCATATCATATTTTAGAGGAAATGGTAAAAAGAAAATATCAAAAGAAGATTTTATTGGATTTAAAGAGAAATTTGCAAGTTGTACAGAACATTGTTTTATTTTTTTCTTTGATTTAGCTGATAATAAATATAAACAAATAACAACAAATGCAATAGAAGTATTAAAACAATATCTTTATTTTATTTCAATTCCAACATTTCCGAAATATTATAATATTATTTCAGAATATATGGTATCAACATGTCTAAGTTTCTTTTCAAGTATTCTTCGTAGTTTTTATTCAATTCTTTCACAAAAATTATTATCAGTTCGATCTGAAATTGAAAGTTTAGTTCATCATATGGAACCATCACAAGTAATTTTATTTACATTTCAAAAGAAATATAAACCACTTATACATGTAATAGAAGGATATTTAGATTATTTTGTATTATATGAACCAAAAAAGAATGTATGTCCAATTACTAAATTTATTAAATGGACATATAAATTACCAACAATGAGTTTTCCAATTGATTTTAAACCACTTTTTATTTTTGATATTGAAAGTATTAAACCAACAAAAGAAATAGATAGTAATTTATTATTAGAGAAGTTTTTAACAAAAAATAATATAGATGTATTACTTAATTTATATGGATTTGATAATACATTTAGATTATGTCTTCAAGAAGATCAAGAAATAATAGATATTGTTTCTATTATTTCGTGTTATCAAACATTTATAACAAAAACATCAACTCAATTTGAATTTATAACAAATGAATTAAAATTAAACAGTACAGTAATTATTAATGAATTAAAAGAAATTCAACAATATATTAATTTACCGATTTTTATTCATAAAGTAATGTATGGAATTACTAAAATATTAAAGTATATATTTCCAATAAAAAGAGTTATATTTATATTGAGAAAACAATTAAAATTATTAATCAACTCATTTGCAAAAGATGAAGAAATTGAAGAAAATGGATTAAAAAATTATTTAATAATAATAAGATATTATTGTTTATTATTAAAATATAATTATATTGATGAAAATTGCAGTATTATTAATAAGTCACATTATTTAAATATTAATGAATTTATATCAAATATTTTTGAAATTATTCATTTCTTATTTTGTCAAAGAACTATTGATACAAGTTGGATTATGTTATTAAAATTTCATATTTCTTTCTTATTTTCAATTCAATTTGAAAAATTAGAAAATTTAATATATTCGGTAATATTTTTTATAATAAAAAATCAAAGTCTTGATGAATTGCAACAACAAGTTATTAATAAAGTGGTTATTTCAATTAAACAATTATTAGGTGTTGAATTAAAAAATTATGAACCAACTAATTTAGAAACGTTATTAAAATTCTCTCAAACAATTGTAGAACATTACAGTTCAATAGAAAAATTTAACATTATTAAAACACTTAATAAATTAAATAAAAAACAAAACAAAAATGAGTTAAGTAGTTTAATAATAGTATTTTATAAAATTATTTGTGATGAAATGTATTTAAATATTAATAATAAATTATATTATTCTTTTAATAAATTAAGAAAAGAAATAATCAAATTTTATAATAATTTATTTGAAGAAATAAATTGTAATATATTATTAACAACTCTTATTACTGATTATATTAATTTAGCACCGATGCAAGTAAAATTATTATGGTTATGTTTGTGTAACGTTCTTTCTTCTTCTTCTTCTTCTTCTCTTTTAGAAATTATTCCTTTAATTAATAACATAAGTTCAGTTAGTAGTAAATTTCAATCAAGTACAGTTGCATTATATTTACAGACATTAGAAAAAATGATTAAAAATAAAGAGTCAAATGATACAATTAAACAAATTATTTATATTATTATATCAATTTTATATCAACCATTAGGAAATATTGTAAAAAAGTCAATTGAATTTGAATATCATATTAACTGTTTAAAAATATTAAATGGAAGTGAAAAAATTATTTCATTAATTAGAAAAGAAAAAAGAGGAATTGAAAAGAATATATTTGAAATTAATTGTTATTTACAGTTAGCGTATATTATAAATAATACTATAATGAAAAAAGAATTAATTAATAAATTTAGAATGATTCAAAATGAAGTTTTTACAAACCATATTTTATTTGATCAATATATTATTCAAAAATTAAATGAAATGAAAGAAATTAGTTTTACATTTGTATCAAGTGATTTTTTTATTATATTTGATATTCTTCATATTTGTCAATCTTCATTAATGATTAATCAACAATCTTCATTAAAACAAATTTATAGATTAAAATTAATGTGGTGTGAAATTGAACCATTTACTTGTTTTTTTGAAGGCAATCAAATTCCTTCAATGATTAATACAAGATTTTGTAATATAACAGTAGAAAATTCAATTAATAATTTAATTAAACAAATTACAAATAATAATATAGAACAAATTACTTCATTTAAATATATTCATGGAGTTATTCAATATCTTTTTAGAATAAATGATTTTGCAACAAAACATTTAAAAACAGTATTTGATTATTATTCAAATCATGATATTATTGATATTTCTGAAAAAGATTTTAATTTAATTTCTTGTTATTTCACAATGAAACAAATAGAAAAAATGTTTGTTGATGAAACTGAAGATTATGAAATATCATTATGTCATTTTATTCATTCATTAATTATTCCAACTTCACCATTAGAATTAAAATCTATTAATTTTAAATATAATCAGTTTAATGAAATTTATAAATTTTCTTCAATTAATATTATTATTGATTTATATCGGTTCACTAATATTTTTAAAATGAGTCATTTAACTGTTAAAGATCAATTTAATAAAATTATTCATTTTAGTTATGCTTTACATCGTCTTCAAGAAACAATTCTTCTTTTTAAAAAACAAACACAAGAAGTTTTAGTATTAAATATGATATTAAGTGTTATTGATACTTTACATTATCGTATTAATCAAAAAATGGAGATACTTTGTCAATATAATAAATTTGTTGATCTTTTAGAAGAAGAAAAAGTGACTAATATGATATTATCATTAATTTCTAATTACACAAGAATTAAAGAACATTTTGTTGTACTAAAGAATCTTTCTGGAGATCAATTAGTATTACCAGTTCAATTTGATATATCAAGTATAATAAATATCCCTACTTTATTATTTTCATTAGGACAATTAATTATTGGTGGAGTGTCTCGTGGGGTAATGTATAAATGTCTTTGTGTTATTTCAATGGGATTAAAAGATGCAAAATTATGGGAATATGCAAGAACATTAGGATATGAATCTGTAAAAACAGAATTTACTGATAAATTAATCCCTGATGATGAAGAATTACAAATTTTTGAAAAAATAATTCATAATCTAATACAATTATTTCATACTCATCAAATTATTAATAAAACTTGTTGTTCATTTGAACATGATAATATTATTGGATTAATTCGATTTACTGTTCTTCAATTATTTTATCAATTTAAAACAAATAAAATGACATTTTTTTATTCATGTTTAAATCAAATATGTGTTTGTTTAATTGGACTTATTGCTATTGTAACAGAACAAGATCAATCACTAAATACATTAATGACAGAAGTTATAAATTATCATGAATATAGTATTTCATTATTAAATGGTGAAATCGAAGTTGATATAATTGCTTTGCTTAAACAAATACATTTCATTTTAGATAAAGTTTATTGTATTTATTCACCGTTAAGTTCTTTTATTTCTGATGAATTGATTTCATCTCTAGTCGTTGAAAAATCTTTATTTACATTATACACTCAGTTAAAAGAAATTATTCATTCATTGTTATTATCAAATCACTCAATACAAACAATATCATATTCAAATTATATTTCTTTTATATGTTCATATAATAAAAAACTTTCTATTTTAATACAAAATTTTATTAACTCTTTCTTTATTTCTTATTATTTAAATAATGAAGAAATAATTATTCATTTAAAACATCCTATTATTTCTTTAATGCAAGTTTTATCTTCTTTTTCTAAAATTGCGTTGTGTCCTTTTCTTCAAGAAAGTACTGTCACAATTAGTTCTTTATTATATCAAAATATGATTTCACTTCATTTCTACTTAGATGCTTGTTTTATTTTTAGTCTCTTAAATAATACTTCTAATACTTCTTCTCCTATTATTCGTAGAATGATTTATATTTTTGGTAAATTACTTGAAATAATGAATAAATCTACTTTGTTTGAAGACTTCCCTATAAATGAAATCATTTTAATAATTAATACTATCGTTTCAATAACAGCTACTATATCTTCTTCATTAATTGAAATTCATCAAAGAATAAAGGCTATTCTTTCAATTCTTTTGAATTTCATAGAAAATAATTATTTAAATATTCCTTCAAATATTCAAAATCAAACAGAAATTAATATTCATTTAAGTATTGCTCAATATGGTCTCCAACAATTTACTTCCCATTGTACTTGTTTATTAATTTCTCATCTATTTGATGATTCAACAACATTACTTATTTGTGCCTATTTACAAATTATTATTTCTGAAATTATTTCCATTATTTCTTTGTTGAACCATTAAATGTGTTATATAAATTCTATATTTTTTTATTTCTTTTTTTTGTTGTTTGAAACTGTTCAGAACAATTTAATTTATTAATAATCTTGTTTTATTCATTACAAACTATTCTATTTTCCTCATTTATATCATCTTTTTTTAGTCTTAAAGTATTCTTGTTTTACTTGTTAATTTTATATGACTGTTAATGCATTAGTACTACCTTATTCTTCTGTAACTGGTCCGACTTGGAGTATTATTTTATTTATCTGTTTTTCTCTGTTTGTATTTTTACTAATTTCAAATCTTTCTTTTTTTTCCTATTCTTAGAATGAATTAGATACGACACTTAATACAAATAATTTATTTGATAGTTATTCAAAATGTTATCATTTATTTAAACCTATTCAATACCTCAAGAAATAAAAGATTTATCATCTGAATTGTATTTCTTTTTATCACAAAAAAGGATTGACGTTGATTGTTAAAAATAAACAATAATACTAAATTCAAATTCAGTCATAAAATTATTTTAAAAGAATAATGAATTATTTATTGATAATGTATAACAAAAGAGAAAATAGTTAATGAATAGGTCTAACTGAAGAAAAAAAAATCATAAACATATATATTGAATTAAGTATGTAAAAAATATAGGATGTACAAAAGAAGATAGAGAGGATTATGGAAATACAATACTACCAGAAGTTACATCACTTAAAGGTTGTTTTTGTATCTATAGTGTAATACGATCAATTACTATCCACAGGAATTGTCGAATTAGGAAATAATTGCTTTGACGGATGTACATCATTAAAATTAATTAATATACTAACGTAGTTACTAAAATAGAGATGAATATTTTCAAAGATGCTCGTCATTAAGATTTGTTAATTATAAAAATATCTAAATTGTTGGTGAAGATAGAATATTTGTGGATAAGCAAAACATAGCATCTGTTGACATTGAGAAAAAAAAAGATGATGGAAACTAAATAAAAATGGGAATATCAATGAGTTTGTTAACTAACAACAGTCACTAAATTATGAAATTATTGTATTGAATCTGTAGTTCATTAACCATTTATTGATGTACCAACATCAATAAGCAAAATAGGAAAGATATGTTTTGGTAAATATTGGCCATTCAAAGAAATTAATATAACAACAACAATTAGTAAAATAAGAAATGGTTGTTTTGGTTGTTGTAAAGAATTAAAATCAACTAACAAACTAACAACAATTATATCATTTGGAAAAGGATATTTTTATCAATGCAGATGTAAAGGTAATAATGAAAAATGGCTTTAAAAATAGTAAAATGATCTTTTGTATACCACTTAAATAATGAATCATCTATTATTTATATTCTTTTACTAAAAGTAATAACTCAAATATCTAAATCCTATTTTATAATATTGTATTTGAATTCTTTCTGAATCGAATCACCTTGAATGTTCTCAATTACATTTTATATTATTTCATTTATATTATATTTGATTAAAACAAACAAGTTCATTATGGATATAAAATATTTTGAATAAGACACAAAATTAATAAAAATCAAATAAAACAACTTGTATTTGAATATTTATTCAACTTAAATTTAAGATTGAATGATCGAGTAATCAATTAATCACTAGATAATCATTTAATTAACACTAAATTGTTTAATGTTCATTGAATAAAAATATAGAAACGTATAAATATGCTAAAATTCAACACCAACAATCTAAGAGTATAAGTACATATTTTATTTCAAGAACATCCCTTTTAGTGTTTTACAAATACAAAAATATTTTATTTCATTATCTTAGTCATTTTTAAATAAATAAACTTGAGTTAATTGAATTTTTATCTTAATAAAAAGATATAAAGTACAGTTACACTTTCATATTTTCATTTGGTCTTAGAAACAAGCCAATACATATTATATACAACCATATTTTATGAAACTAAATGAAAAATATTCAACTAAATAAAAAGTTATGTTTTATGAATCTTTTAAACCATTCTTCGATTCTTTTTTTTTAATTATTGTCAATAAATTCACTATGTGTGTATAAAATAAAACTTGTAGAATGTATGACAGACACTTTTGTTCATAGTTATGATGTTTGAACATCAAAATGAAGAATAACACATTTTTCAAAAGAGAATGATATTAAAAACAAAATAGGGTTATGAAAAAGAAAAGAAAGACAAA